>NC_073411.1:15323776-15378776 GCF_028641065.1 Leucoraja erinaceus | reverse complement strand
GTTGTCAGCTTGCTGCTGTGCGTGTTGTCCCGTGTGCAGTGCGTGTTGTCCCGTGTGCAGTGCGTGTTGTCCCGTGTGCAGTGCGTGTTGTTCCGTGTGCTGTGAACCATGATGTTTCACTGTTTCACAGAAACAAGAAGCATTCTCCCTCGGCCGGCAGTGTTGTTCATCCCAACATAGAACCCTAGTGACCCCAGCAGGGTCCCACACAGTGACCCCGTGACCCCACACAGTGACCCCGTGACCCCCACACAGTGACCCCGTGACCCCACACAGTGACCCCGTGACCCCACACTGAGTGACCCCCACAAAGTGACCCCGTGACCCCCACACAGTGACCCCGTGACCCCCACACAGTGACCCCGTGACCCCCACACAGTGACCCCGTGACCCCCACACAGTGACCCCGTGACCCCACACTGACCCCGTGACCCCACACAGTGACCCCGTGACCCCACAGTGACCCCGTGACCCCACACTGACCCCACACTGACCCCACAAAGTGACCCCCCCACACAGTGACCCCATGACCCCCACAGTGACCCCGTGACCCCACACAGTGACCCCGTGACCCCACACAGTGACCCCGTGACCCCCACACAGTGACCCCGTGACCCCCACACCGTGACCCCGCGACCCCCACACAGTGACCACAGTGACCCCGCGACCCCCACACAGTGACCCCACAGTGACCTCGTGACCCCCACACAGTGACCCCGTGACCCCACAAAGTGACCCCGTGACCCCCACACAGTGACCCCGTGACCCCACACAGTGACCCCGTGACCCCCACACAGTGACCCCGTGACCCCCACACAGTGACCCCGTGACCCCCACACAGTGACCCCTCGTGACCCCCACACAGTGACCCCCCCCCACACAGTGACCCCGTGACCCCCACACAGTGACCCCCCCCGTGACCCCCACACAGTGACCCCACAGTGACCCTGTGATCCCCACACCGTGAACCCCACACAGTGACCCCGTGACCCCCACACAGTGACCCTGTGACCCCCACACAGTGACCCCGTGACCCTACGATGATCTCTATCTGTACGTCGTCACCCCCAGTGTGCCAGTCACTGTAGACATTGGGATGTGGATCGGGGTGCAGATGCCCGGTGAGTGGAGATGAAGCAACGGTGGAGGAAGCTAGACCCTACTGGCTCTGGCCGTACCACGCTTCGGGCAGTGGGGTGGGGTGAGGGGGGGCTCTGTGGCCCAGCGCCACGGGGGGGGGGGGGGTCCCGGCTGTTTGGCTGAACCACAATGCTTCTTCATTGCCATGTGTGTTGCTGCCTCTGCTTCTCACGTCGCCATCTTGTTCCATTCTTGTTCTCTTGTGTTTTTTCTTTTGTTTGCCTCGTGCTAAAGGAGTTCCACCTGACCCTGAGTACCTGTCATTGTAGTAAGTATATTGTTCGACCCCCCTCTCTCAACAGCCTCTCCCTGGAGTCCTAGTCCCCCCCCCCCCCCCCCCGCCCAGTCCCCACCCCCCCCCCCCCCCCCCCCCCCCTGCCCAGTCCCATTGCCCCTCCCCCCCCCCCACACCCTGCCCCTCCCTGTGGGACACGTCTATGGCAGCGCCATACAGGGGGCGCCACAGGTCGGAAACACTGCCTGGGCCTGCACTGAACTCCCCCCCCCCCCCCCCCCCCCCCCCCGACCAGTGTCGCACCATCACCAGTCCCCCTGCATGTGGGGCCCATTCATTTTCCGCAGAGTTCCCGCCCCGGTTACTGTCTCCCACCACACCGTCATCTCCAGCAAACGGTCGGCACCAGGGAAAGGTCATAGGGTGATAGGGTGATAGGGTCATAGGGTTATAGGGTCATAGAGTTATAGGGTCATAGGGTTATAGGGTTATATGGTAGAGGGAAGGGTTCACCCACCCAGAGGGGGAGGCAGGGCTCAGATTGTCGTCACATGTCCCCTAGCGTTAGAAACAAGGAACTGCAGGTGCTGACTAACATCAAAGATACACACAAAGTGCCGGAGTAACTCAGCGGCATCTTTGGAGAGAAAGGACAGGTGACGTTTTGAGTCTGAAGAAGGGTCCTGACCTGAAACGTCACCTATCCATGCTCTCCAGAGATGCTGCCTGACCCGCTGAGTTACTCCAGCATTTTGAGTCTGCCCTAGACTGTTCAGTAACACTGAGCTGTTGTGCTTTTCTCTTCCCTTCCTCAAGAACCCAATCCAGCTGAAGGTGTGAAGGAGGTGGCGGAGCGAGAGCTGGGGGCCAGGGAGGAGGAGGAGGAGGACCAGCCTGTGGAGGGAGTGAGGACCAACGTGGAGAACGGCACTGAACCACCCGTTAAACCAGCTAAGGACAAGACCGAGCCTCCAGCAAGTACCCCTCTCTCCCCCGATGGCTCTCCTTCCAAGTCTCCGTCCAAAAAGAAGAAGAAATTCCGAACCCCGTCCTTCTTGAAAAAGAGTAAAAAGAAAGAGAAAACGGAGTCGTGAAATGGGAATAGAAGGATATAAATGTAAACAAGGTGACTGAGCCGGGAGCCAAGCCACGTACCAGCTGTCACCATGGACAGTACCAATACTTGTCATGTTTGCACTAACCACAGTGAGCACCCACCCACACAGACAGACAGACAGCCTGATTCTCACTGCTCCACTGGTCTCAGGCATTTTACACCTGCATTATGTTCATGAGTCCCGCACCCTCCCGTTTTAAATTGGTTCCTGGTTTAGTTAGTTTCGGCGAACAGACGTGCAGCTCTGTGAGCGTCGGTGTCCACATGAACCATTCCAGGTGTGTGTGTGTGCGCGTGTGTGTGTGTACGTGTGTGTGCGCGTGTGTGTGTATGTGTGTGCGTGTATGTGTGTGCGCGTATTTGTGTGTATACGTGTGAGTGTGTGTGCCGCACAGCGGACCGGGCTAGGCGCTGGTTCGATGCCCTCAATGGCAGCAGTAGTGGGCACGGTGGGCCAGGCATGGAGCAGAGGGGAGCCACTGTATCACGTGTGTAATGTCTAATCTCTATGCTGAGCAGAGGGAGGGAGGGATGGAGGGGTATTCACCTTTAGCTGGTACTACAGAGGCTGACACACTGCCAGATCTCCATTGTAGGAAAGCCTCGTGTGTTGTTATTATTGTCACGTGTACCGAGGTACAGTAAAAAGCGGAAAGACTACGTGACTAAACGTTTAAGAAGGAACTGCAGATGCTGGAAAATCGAAGGTAGACAAAAATGCTGGAGAAACTCAGTGGGTGAGGCAGCATCTATGGACCGAAGGAAATAGGCAACGTTTCGGGCCGAAACCCTTCTTCAGACTCTGTCATGCCTGAAGAAGGGTCTCCACCCGAAACGTCACCTATCCATGTTCTCCCCAGATGCTGCCTGACCCGCTGAGTTACTCCAGCACTCTGTGAAACGTCACCTATCCATGTTCTCCACAGATGCTGCCTGACCCGCTGAGTTACTCCAGCACTCTCTGTCCAAAGTAGTGACCATTATAAATACTCGCCTGAGTGATCCCCCACTTGCTGAACAGGGGGACAGGGCAAGTTCAGGGTCAGTGTGCGTGGGAGAGTTAATAAAATATCAACTCACTCACATCACCAGTGTTCTATCTCCTGCCTTTTAGAATGTCTTACATTACAGAGTTTGTACGTTCCTCCTGTGACCACGTGGGTTTTCACCAAGTGCTCTGGTTTCCTCCCACACTCCAAAGTCGTGCAGGTTTATTGGTTAATTGGCTTCTGTAAACTGTCCCTAGTGTGTAGGATAGTGCTAGTGTATGGGGTGATCGCTGGCTGGCACAGACCCAATGGGCCAAAGGGCCTGTTTCCAAGTTGTGTCTCTAGTCTAAAGCAAACAACTATATGTGTACCCACACCTTGTTTCAAAATAATCACCGCTTGCTCCAATCCAACCTGAAGCTGAAACCCGTCATCTCATCACCACATTCCAGTCTCTCCTCACCTCTGCCTTGGGCTCTCCCATCCTTGATGAAGCGTCTGGGGGAGAGAGTCGTTGCCAGTGGCATGATGGCCCCATGGCACAGTGAGGGCAGGGGTGCGCTGGTGTGGGGGGGTTTGGGTCTGTATCCAATTGCTGCAGTGTCCATGTGTACTCAGTCTACTCTGTGCTACACCAGTCTACCCAGTCTACACCAGCCCAGTCTACCCCGTCTACACCAGTCTACATCGTTTACATGAGGGTCCATCTCATGCCAGATGGATCAAGCCCCTCCGCAAGGTAGTGGCTGGCAGTGGAAGGAAGTCTATCTGGGGTGCTGGCTGGTTTTATCGGAAATAAACTCCAGAGATGATGTTGTGATCAGAGTTTTGTGGGAGATTCTGATGCTCGGTTTCCACCACAAAGGTGACGACAGTGCTGGCGGTCAAGTGTTTTAGAATGTTGTGTGGATGTGGGGACAGGAATGTGCGTTCCTCCCTTGCTCGAGAGGAGCCATGCAGTGCCACATCTTGTGTTCACTCAGTGTGAAGTGGCTGAAAGCTGGAGAACCACAGCTGGGGATAGCCTGGCTCCTCGTGCTTCTTGAGTTTATAACCTGAGACCCACATTGTCCACACGCCCCCTCCACACACACGACCGTGGTCTAATCAGCTTTGTGGAGGAGTGCTGTCATCACCAATGCACTGCACAAATGGTTTTGCAATGACACTGAGGATTTTGACAGCTCTGCTCCATGGGACGGGTTGTGTGAGTTAGTCCCTCTCTGTGAATGGCAATTCCTAGATCCAGCCCTGGTTCAAACCTCCCTCTCTTGTCCGCTCTGACCCTTGCCTTGTACCTTAAAATGATTCCACAAGTTCCTTTCCAAAGCGACTGTTCCCCATATGAGTACAGAGGGAAGTCTGCCCGGATTATATCCAAATGCTTCTCATTATGTCTTAGATGAGCCTTTTCATGCTGGACACCTCCCATTCTACAGGGGAAAAAAAACAAATTTGAGATTAACACAAAATGAAAACCAAATATTAAAGACTAAGGTCATTGATGTTTCTGCCTTCGCTGTTTAATAAACCATTGATTCCCACTTCCACTGGTTGTGACCATAGCACTTAAACTGAAGGATATATTGTCCCAGGACTTAATGCATCCCTTGTGCTTGTGTCTGGAGTGTTGTCCGTGACAGTCTTTGCTGAGCGCCATAATCCAATGTGATGTACATGGCTTGATGTCGATATATACCAGATAAAGAAGTGTTGGTGCATTGCATTTGGTGCCTCACTGTGATCTGGCTACCTGTAAATACTCATCTGTCTCTGCTCGATGTGGGCCTGGGTCTTTGTATTCTGCAATCCGCACTGTAATTAAAATGAACCTTGAACTGCCGTGAACTATTGTGTCTCTGCGTCATAGTCTATCCATCGGCAAGATGAATGGGAATGCTAGACCTGGCCAATCCCTCTCTTAGTTCACTTTAGTTTCCTGTCACGTGCACCGAGGTACAGTGAAAATCTGTTGTTGCATGCTAACCAGTCAACGGAAAGACAATACAACTCTGGAGGGGGGTTGTCCTGGTTCCATCTGCGACATGTTCTGAATCTTGTGGGGTTGTGTAGGGCAAACATCATTGGGTGGGGGGGGGTTAAGCATTTGATGGGCTGTGATCTATTCCACCTGAATGAGCCTGAAACTAATATTTGTCTGGTCTTTCTTCCCCCCCCCCCCCTCCCTAGAAGATTCATCTGTTGATTAGAACGGCACGGTGGCACAGCTGGTAAAGCTTCTAACTCACACCAAGCTCCAGAAACCAAGTCCGATCATCATCCCGGGTGCTGTCTGTGTGGAGTCTACACGTTCTCCATATGATCATGTGGATTTCCTCTGGGTGCTCCGGTTTCATAGAGTCATGCAGCATGGAAACAGGCCCTTCGGCCCAACAACCATGCTGACCAAGATGCCCATCTAAGCCTATCCCATTTACCCGCGTTAGGCCCACATCTCTAAACCTTTCCTTTACTCCCACGTGTGAAAGACATGCGGGATGCTAGGTTAAGTGACTTCTGTATATTGCCCTGAATGCCTGTAGGAAGTGAATGAGAAATTGGGATAAAATTAAACCAGCGTGAACAGGTGATGCCTTTCCACTGTCAGTAAAATCGGTTAAACGGGATACGTTTCGTGTGGATTCTCGTTCTTCAATTAGCCTTCTCTTTATACCATCTTTATATAATATTTGGATCAGATTAAGGTTGTGGAAATTGGTCCCGATATTGGTCCCGTGCCTGTGTTTCTCGTTTGTACAGGTTACATCAATGGCTTAGACTTGTGACCCTCGGCCCACAAGCTCACAAGTTATAGCAGTAGAATTAGGCTATTTTGCCCATGGAGTCCACTCCACCATTCAATCATGGCTGATCTCTGCCTCTCATTTTCCTGCCTTCTCCCCATAACCCTCCACACCCATTCAAATCAAGAATTTGTTTATCTCTGCCTTAAAAATATCCACTGACTTGGCCTCCACAGCCCTATGTGGCAATAAATTCCACAGATTAACTACCCTCTGACTAAAGAAGTTCCTCCTCATCTCATTTCTAAAAGGAGCACTTTAATTCTGAGGCTATGACCTTTGGTCCAAGACTCTCCCACCAGTGGAAACATCACTCTATGTTTGCCTTTCATCACACATGGTACTGTAACACACACACGCACAATGTATTTCACACGGTGCCTATATTTAAGTGAAGATTTTATACAGTTGCAACAATACTGGCATCACTCTCTATTCCACCCCTCTGGTGAAATGGACCAATGTTTATTAACCATTAGACTCTGTCCAGATCCCACCCGGAGAGGGAATGCCGCCGAGCCCAGCCCTGCCTGGACAATGTAGGTGATGGCGGTGGATGTTGGACAAGGGCCCAGTAGAACCGGCCGCAGCCTTATGGTCAGCGACAGGAGGCGCCTCACTGGGAACAAGGGCCGGCAGATGCTGGTTTATAGACACAAAGAGCTGCAGTAACTCAGTGGGACAGGCAGCAGCATCTCTGGGTGAGACCCTTCTTCACACCTCACCTGGCGTCACCTGGCCTGGCTGGACCACTTCCTTCAGATTGGTCTTCCGGCCGCTGGGGGCGCTGTGGTCCTCCGGCCGCTGGGGCCGCTGTGGTCCTCCGGCCGCTTGGGGGGGGACGCTGTGGTCCTCCGGCCGCTGGGGGGGGGACGCTGTGGTCCTCCGGCCGCTGGGGGGGGGGGGGGGGGGGGTGGGGGCGCTGTGGTCCTCCGCCGGCCGCTGCCGCTGTGGGGACCTCCGGCCGCTGGGGGGGGGGGGGGGGCGCTGTGGTCCTCCGGCCGCTGGGGGGGGGGGCGCTGTGGTCCTCCGGCCGCTCCGGCCGGGGGGGGCTGTGGTCGCTGTGGTCCTCCGGCCGCTGGGGGGGGGCGCTATGGTCCTCCGCTGGCCGCTGTGGTCCTCCGGCCCGCTGGGGGGGGGGGGGGGGGGGTCCTCCGGCGCTGTCCGGCTGGGGGGGGGGCGCTGTGGCTCCGCCGGCCGCTGTGGTCCTCCGGCCGCTGGGGGGGGCGCTATGGTCCTCCGGCCGCTGGGGGGGGAGCTGTGTGGTCCTCCTGCCGCTGGGGGCGCTGTGGTCCTCCTCCTGCCGCTTGGGGGGGGGGGCGGTGGGGACGCTGTGGTCCTCCGCCGGCCGCTGTGGTCCTCCGGCCGCTGGGGGGGGGGGGGCCGGCCGCTGTGGTCCTCCGCCGGCCGCTGTGGTCCTCCGGCCGCTGGGGGGGGGGCGCTATGGTCCTCCGGCCGCTGGGGGGGGAGCTGTGGTCCTCCACCGGCCGCTGTGGTCCTCCGGCCGCTGGGGGGGGGGGGGGGGGGGGCGCTGTGGGGGGGGGGCTCCGGCCGCCGGGGGCGCTGTGGTCCTCCTGCGGCTTGGGGGGGGGGGGACGCTGTGGTCCTCCGCCGGCCGCTGTGGTCCTCCTCCGGCCGCTGGGGGGGGGCGCGTGGGGTCGCTATGGTCCTCCGGCCGCTGGGGGGGGGGCTGTGGGTCCTCCGCCGCTGCCGGCCGCTGTGGTCCTCCGGCCGCTGGGGGGGGGGGGCTGGGGGGGGCGCTGTGGTCCTCCGGCCGCTGGGGGGGGCCGCTGTGGTCCTCCGGGCCGCGGGGGGGGGGGGGGGGTGGTGCGCTGTGGTCCTCCTGCCGCTGGGGGGGGGGGGGGGGGGGGGCTGTGGTCCTCCGCCCGGCCGCTGTGGTCCTCCGCCGGCCGCTGGGGGGCGCTGCCGGCCGCTGTGGGCCGTTGATCACGGGTGGGCCCACCCCCGCCTGCCCGCCCGCCCCGCGCTTCTGGAAGTTTCTGACGCCGCTGTTCGGGGCGGCCATGGGGCGGAGTCGGAGCCGGTCCCCGCGGAGGGGTAAGTGCGGCCTTGCCGGCGGGGGGGAGGGGAGGGATCGTCACCCACCGCACGGTCCCCATAGCCCCCCCCCCCCCCCCCCCCCCTCATGGCCGCGGCCATTCATTCATTCACACGCGGCAACGACCCGGGCCCCACATTCCCGCTCCCCGTCTCCACGGCCCATTCACACACACAGTTAGATAATCACAGGGAATGGCGGTGCTGGCACGAAGGGCCGAGTGGCCTACTCCTGCACCTATTGTCTATGTTTCTATCCCCCGTATTCCTATCCCCCCCTCCCCCCCCCCCCCCCCCCCCTTCACCCCCCTGCCCCCTCTCTCTCCCCCTGCCCCCCCTCTCTCCCCCTGCCCCCCCTCTCCCCCGTATTCCTATCCCCCTGCCCCCTCTCTCCCCCTGCCCCCTATCACCCCCTCCCTGCCCCCTCTCTCTCCCCCTCCCCCCTCTCCCCCCTGCCCCCTCTCACCCTCTCCCCTCTGCCTCCCCCTCTCTCCCCTGCCCCCTATCACCCCCCCTCTGCCCCCTCTCACCCCCCTGCCCCCTCTCTCCCCCCCTGCCCCCCCTCTCTACCCCCCCTGCCCCTCTCTCTCCGCCTGCCCCCTCTCTCTCCCCCTGCCCCCCCATCTCTCCCCTGCCCCCCCTCTCTCTCTACCCCCTGCCCCCTCTCTCCATCCCTGCCCCCCTCTCTCTCCCCCCTGCCCCCCCTCTCTCCACCCCTGCCCCCCCTCTTTTTCCCCCTGCCCCCCCTCTCTCCCCCTGCGAGTTCGCTATTCTGACTGCACATGCCCAGGTCAAAGGTCACTATACATAAACATTGCTCGAAAACTGAAGCAGCGGACCTTCATTTCTTCCTTTTTTTCCCAGCTTTGATTCTTCTAGGTAAGAAAATACTGCTTTCAAACTATGAAATAGTAGTATTTATTGTTCCTTTGATAAAAGCTAAGATTATTATTATTTTTTATTGCTTTATTATGTTTTGGTGAGTGAGCGAGGTCGTGCTCGTCAGTGGTTGGTGTTGGGCTCAGGTCTGTCGAGTTAATGTTGGGCAGCCCTCGCACAGGGACGAGACACCCGGGAGGGGACGGGGAATGCCCAGCAGCAACTCAACAGACCCGGCCTAACACCAACCAACGGACGAGCACGATCTCACTCACTCACCAAAGCATAAAACAATAATATAATCTTAGCTTTTAACAAAGGAACAACAAATACAACTATTTCATAGTTTGAAAGCAGTATTTTCTTACCTGGAAGAATCAAAGCTGGAAGAAATGAAGGTCTGTGGCATTCTCTGCCTCAGTGGGTGGTGGAGGCCGGTTCTCTGTATGCTTTCAAGAGAGAGCTAGATAGGGCTCTTAAAAATAGCGGAGTCAGGGGATATGGGGAGAAGGCAGGAACAGGGTACTGATTGGGGATGATCAGCCGTGATCAGATTGCGGTGCTGGCTCGAAGGGCTGGATGGCTTACTCCTGCACCTATTGTCTATTATCACTTTCACTGCTTTCCAACAATGTTTATGCATAGTGACCTTTGACCTGGGCATGCGGAAGCAGTCGGAATACCGAACTCGCTTATTCCACGGGGTAGATTACAGCCTAACGGTATCAACATTGAATTCACCAATTTTTTGTAATTAACAACCCCTCTTCTGGATTTGTACCCATTTCCCCTTGTCACCTTCTGTACCCTTTGCCCTTTTCCTTCCTCTGGCTTCACAATTCACACCTACTTTTTGTCTTTTCACCTCTACCCCTTGTCCAAGACCGTAAGAATTATGAACAAGAACAGACCAAGCAGCCACCTGAGCCTGCTCTGCCATTCAGGAGGATTGCCGTTGGTAACAATCCTCAAGCTGACTTTCCTGTCCTACTCCGTAATTCTTGATTCTCTTGCTGATTATCAATCTCAGTCTTAAATATACGCAAGGTCTCTACAGTCACAGCAAGGAGTTTGAAAACTCTTAGGGAGGAGAGAAAGTCTTACTTGTTTTTCTCCTAAATGGCCATCTCTTTATCTGAGACAGTGCCCTCTGGTGCTGGATTTTTCCACAAGAGGAAACATTTCATTTCTAAACCTCTAAGAATTATGTATGCAACGACCTGAAGGCTGCAACAACCAGGTTCAGGAATAGCTACTTCCCCACAGCCATCAGGCTACTAAACCTGGCTCGGACAAAACTCTGATTATTAATAACCCATTATTTGTTATTTGCACTTTATCAGTTTATTTATTAATGTGTGTATATATTTATATTATGGTATATGGACACACTGATCTGTTTTGTAGTAAATGCCTACTATGTTCTGTGTGCTGAAGCAAAGCAAGAATTTCATTGTCCTATCAGGGACACATGACAATAAACTCACTTGAACTTGAACTATAAAGATTGCCCCTCATACTTCTAGAGACAGAATAGCTCAGACACGTGCACTGTGATGCCTTATCTACTCCCAAAATCCCATGGAATAGCATTGACCCGTATCCCTCTACAGCTTTCCTATCCAAGTAGCTGTCTAAAAGCCTTTTAAATGTGGTAATTGTATTTGCCCCCACAACTCCTCTGGCAGATCGTGCAATATAAGTGATAATAAACATCTTTCACATCTGTTAAATTTCTCTCCTTAAACTCATACTCTCCAGTTTTAAGCTCCCCTGCTAGGAGCTCATCAGATAGACACGAAATACAGAAGTAACTCAGCGGGACAGGCAGCATCTAGGAATGGTTGAAGTTTTGGGTCCAGACCCTTCTTCAGCCGTCTGAAAAAGGGTTTTGACCCGAAACATCACCCATTCCTTCTCTCCAGGATTGCTGCCTGTCCCGCTGAGTTTTGTGTCTCTTCTGTTTAAACTAGCATCTTCGGTTTAAACTAGCATCTGCAGTTTCTTCCTACACAGTAGCTCATAAGAGCCCCTCATAATTTAATAAACCTCCACAAGGTCACTCTTCAGCCTGCTATGTTCCAGTGATAATAAACTCAATCTCTTCTTATAATTGTAGCCCTCCTTTCCAGGCAACATCCAGGCATTCATTGAAACAAATAAGCAAATACAACAGAAATTTGTTGAAGATCCAGTTCAATAAGTGGCATACTATTTAGAGTGTGATTACTGCACAGTAGTGGTGAAGCAGTTTGTATGTGTGGTTTGGGAACACATTGTGAGGTCAGCACGACCCCCTTAAGGCATTTTAATTAACATCTTCCATCTGCTCCACAATTTATCAACAAGTTACTGCTAGGTTTATGCCATTGACCTCGTTGATTCTGGCTTATAATGGAGTCCGGCCGACATTCACTGATTTTTACCAACTTTCTATTTGGTTATGTAGGCATCATTAAGGCAAGGGAATCCACCATTTTATTCAGTTAGCATCTTAGTTTGGTAATATTTATGGATATATATCATTTTTTATCTCTGAATGCAGAGCGCCGTCGGTCAAGATCGACATCCAGAGAAAGAGAAAGAGCCAGGAGGCGTGAGCGATCCAGGTCACGAGAGAGAGATAGAGAGCGCAGGAGGAGTCGTTCTAGATCACCTCACAGAAGACGATCAAGGTCTGTTTTGAACTTGATACGACATTTATTACATTTTATGTTTTTTGCAAAAGATTCGAAATTTTTTTATTTAAAAAAAAATGTTTTATTCTTTATTTCGAACAGAATAAAAGAATAAAAAGCAAGTGTGAAACAGCATACAAAAAACAAAACAAGAATATTTATAAAGTGTCATAAACAATATCTATAAATAAATGAAATGGTATGTGTCCGAAAAGGAGCAGGAAGAAGCCAAAGCTTATTCCCACCCCTTATTCAACTGCTTATAATTATCTTATACAAATTTAGCAGCTATAAGCACACCAAATCATTTACATTTATACACTAATCAAATATTTATAAAGCCATACAAAAAAGAGAGAAAAAAGAAAAAACCCTCATATACTATACAGTATCTTAGTCATATATACAACCCATATACAACATTGTTACAGCACATGTTATATGGTTATAAAATCGCTGAGTAATTATATTTTTCTGCTTTCTGATGGGACGATCAAGGTCTCCACGACGACCAAGGTCAAGTTCAACATCTCCTTCAAGACAGAAAGATCAGGAGGTGAAAGAACATGAGATCTCAGGTAAGTGATGGGTCAGCCCCTGATCATCTCTGCTTCATCAGCCCAGGTACAATCTGCAATTAAATTGTGTCTTGAACAGTTAGAGATTTACTCATTCCAACTGATTAGCCCAAGCGGTGATGAACAAACTGCAGATTCTTTTTGCGAGCAAATTGAATATTCTGGAAAAGGAACTGGGAGATAGGTTTTTTTTTAATTGATAGCATCGACAGTGATGTTGGAACTATGGGAACACTTGTACTGCTAATACCAATCACCGCTTATGTGAGGAAAACAAACTATTAAATAATAATAATTTTGGAGATATTCACCTAGTTGGCAGTGCAGTGGAGAGTAAAATAGTTAATGTTTCAGATTGAGGGTTTTGCTCCAGGCAGACTTGAGTGTTTTCAGAAAGAGAGTTTTCATTTTAAAGTGATTGGTGGACTAAAAACCCATTGCATTTTGCCTGTAATCTCTTTCCAAAGGTGAAAATGCAAACTTTACAATTATTAGCAAGACTTTTAATGAAAGTGCCGAGGTCCTGTCTTTTAGTCACAATGAGTGGGAAGGTTCTTGTCTGTGCTGATGTAATTGAAGCAAAATCTGCCAAGCTGGCTTATGTAACATGTTCATCTTGGGGTGCAGGTGAGGATGATGGGTGAGGATAGGAATGGATTGCGTTTTGGCATCTAGGCTTAATGATAAGGTTAAGCCTTTCTATCATGACCATCTTAATGAGATGCTGAAAAATTACCATGACCAATGGAATTTCCCCCCACCCCCCAGCAAGAGACCAGTGATTTTTAGCAGAAGATAGAAATGCAGAGAAACAGGTGAGAAACAAGACTGCAGAGTAGCTGACCTGTATTAAGTTGGTAAAATGGAAACACCTGGTCTTTAATAGTAATGGATAACTGACTAGAGAATGCTTTGGGCGCCCACGGGGCCGAGGCACTGCTTTCCTGGCCAGACTACCGGGATGCCCCTGCCGACCCGAGATTTGCCGAATCTGCTGAAAATGCAGTAGGGCAGACATGCACGCCATCTGACATCAGCCTCTGAGAGGAGTCGAATGGTACTGGAATGGTACCTAGGCCACCAGGATGGGTGCTGAGATACTGGCCCGCAAAGACTGCCTCAGAAGTCGGCTATGAAACGGACCTGCTGGCTCTGGCTGGCCCGGAATTCCAGAGCCCCGGCCACATGGAGCATATTCAACCAAGTGTTCGGCCGCGGAAGTCCTAATGAGTTTAAGATCAACTGACTTACTCGGCTAGACATAGATCACAAGACCTACACCAACCCCAAACCAATTAGGAGCAGACGAGGGCATTCGATCCAATTTGTGATCCCAGCTACAAAGACAGATGTGTACAGCAATTCGTTCTTCCCACGCACAATTAAAGCATGGAATAATCTCCACCAAACTATAGTTACCCAACCAGATGCAACTAAATTTAAAGTAGCACTTTCTTCCAAATAACCCCTTCTGGCTTAATCCCTCCCTTCACCACCTCCAGTTTAAATTCCAGTTGGAATATTTTGGAGGACCAAGTAACCAAGAAGAACCAAGAACCACAATTTTGGGGAAACTTCTGGCATAATTTCAAGTGTGCTCTCGTAATTTGGTCCGGATTAAAGGAGGTACCGGACCACTGGTTGCCGGAAAATTGGTGGTGGAGCTGCTGTTGATTTTTGAGTCCTGTTCACTTACAGACTTCTCTCCAAGTAGCTGCTCTCTCTCTACTTTGCCAAGTCCTTTCTTGCATTGCAATCCTAATTCAGGTTGTTAATTTCCAGTCCATCTGTCCTCTAGAATAACCTTAACACTTGCAAAATAATACATGTATTGGTTAGATGTAACCGATAAATTTTAAATTACTTACACAAATATATGTTTATATTTAGAAGCAGACATGGAGGGTAAAACAGAAGAAGAGATTGAAATGTTAAAAGTGATGGGATTTGGTGCTTTTGATACTTCAAAGGTAAGTGCGGATAGTTAAAAGTAATTCATTTTTGGACAAAAATATGTTTAGCTTGGATTATGTCTGTTTAAAAGGAAATGAGTTGAAGTAGTTGGATGCCATCTGGATCAGGTCTTGATGAACAAGGCACTACCATTACAAAGTCACTTCACTGACAAATATAGTTACATTCCCAGATATTTTAAAATAAACTGATATTGAATCACGAACAAGAACTTGGCAAATTAACATAAGCAAAATGACAATAATGAACAAAAACTAATCTGACAGAACCAGGAGCATTTGACTTCCACTGCAGGGTCTGGCAGGAAGGTGGTGACAACATTACAGTTCCTGGTTGTGCAGTTCTCTCAGTTGGAAAAACATCCCTTCAAATTGGCAAAGTATCCATATTATGAAAAGTAAGAGGAACAAATTCAACACAATGCCTATTATCAGGACATTAATGGGTACAGTGTTCCTGAGCAATGATATAATAGTGGGGAATGTTGATGAATCTTATTTATATTGACATGTGGAGTTTGATAAATACTTGCTGTAAGAGACAACTCGCCATAATTGAAGCTTGTAGAATTGAAGTCAAATGAATGGGCTGGATATGAAATTGCCTACACTTCAGGACACAGAAGAGCCACCACACATCTCTTTGCTTTGTCTGTTGAGTCTGAAGAAGGGTTTCGGCCCGAAACGTTGCCTATTTCCTTCGCTCCATAGATGCTGCTGCACCCGCTGAGTTTCTCCAGCTTTTTTGTGTAACCTTCGATTCTCCAGCATCTGCAGTTCCCTCTTAAACTCTTTGCTTTGTCTGTTGTGGTGCACTGCACAGGCATGGAATCAGAACATTCTGGCTAGCTAGGTTCAGATAAGCAGTGATTCTTTATGGAGGCTCCAGCTAGCATGCAGCTTGATCCAGTTAAAATACCCAACCAATTGCAGTACAGAGTTAGCAAATTAATGATGTGTGTACATTTTTAAGCCACTACAGGATAGTGTTGAACCACAGTGAAGACATGATGTTCTGAACCCTCTTCTGTTAATAGTATTTATATTTAACACTTCAGAACATGCCAAAATAAATGGTGCTTCTTGAAAGTAATTTCCATTTGGTTGATTTTGTTTTGTTTGCCATGGATTTTATGGATTCATGTGGCTAATAAAAAAATGTTGGCCTTCCAGAGGTTTAACAATTGAACTGGTAAATTAATTTGAGTTGAATGCTGCTGCATACTAAAATTTGAGCTTAATAATTATGTTTAGCTGTAGAGATTTTCCAACAACGATTGCATTCCAAACTACGTATTCACAGTAAAAGCACTTTAAGACACCATTGAGAATGTGACAGTAACTAGATTGCATTCCCTTAAACTAATCGCTATTCACAATCCTAAAAATTGCACTTGAGATAAGACACCTGGTGCCTCATTGAGAATGTGTTCACAGTAACTAGATCTGCATTGCTAATTAAAAAATGCATGTTCTCAGAAATGGAAGTTAATATCAGGTACCCTTAGCAGTCGCTGTAATAAGAATTCTTAGCTTTCGAATCTGTTCAATGTTCAATGTTCACAAACTTCTTGGGTGGGGAATTCTAAAAACTCACTTTAAGTAAAATTACTTATTTTGATCTCTGAATGAAATAACCAAACTCTACCTTGAGAGTGTGCACCATTTTTCTCATGGTTTTCCAGCCTGAGGAAGCAGCATCTATCCTTTCAAAATGTTAAATTGCACATGAATAGCTCATTGCTACAAAACCCAGTGAGTCGAGGCCCCACCTTTCTCAGTGTGTTCTAATGGCACAGCTCCCACACCCCAGGAATCATTCCAGCACAGATCCACGTGGACCAACACCCGAGACAGTTATAGTGTTGGTTACAAAAACACAACTCTAAACTGTACACCATATGTCTTCACCAAAGCTCTGTGTAATTACAGTAAAACTGCCTGTTTGTAGTCCATTCCTCTAGAAATAAACACAATTTGTCTTCCTATTGACCTGCATGAATATGACTTTACCTACATTTCCTGAATGATTAATATATACATGCTGGTTGGTACATGTTGATAATACCAATATGTCCTAGTGACAAACCTTTTGTGTTTATTTTCCCATATTTCTATATTGCCATTCTCCAATCCTCTATGTATTGTCCAACAGTAGATGATTTTAGTTATGTAAACTAATTGTGTCAAGATATTCCATTGTTTCTTTTCTGATTCTCTGCTCTGTGTCATACTTTAGCTCTATCATGGTAGTCTTCTTGGTCAGGAATACTGCATCAAGATTAGAGGATTATGTGATTAATAAATTGGCAATGTTCAGTGACCAACGGTGGGCTTGATCTAAATATATTTGGACACAGGATAGTTTTCTCATAAATTAAACGTAAATACATAATGCTGTTGTGTTCAGACCTATTTGAGTAGTAGGTTTACACTATAAAGTAGGAATTTACAGCATGGAGGTTTGTACTGATTCACTTGGATGCAATCTGATATGAGGGAAGACAAGTTAGCTGCTTTGATTGGAACAGAGGAAATGTTTAAGGGATTGTGCTTAAGGGATTTTCAAATAATACTGCTTAGGCAGCAGCTAAAACATTTTCAGAGGTACAGAAGAAGCCAGGAAAGGATTAGTTGCTTTCTCATTTATTCATTTTTCTGGGTGCAGACATTGCTGGCATTCCAACATTTATTGGCCATGAAAATGTGGTGGTCCTTCTGGTGAAGTTGCTCCCCCAAGCTGTCAGGTTGGAAATTCTGGAAATTAAACCCAGTGACAATGCGTTGTGATATATTTACAAGTCGGGGTAGTGTGTAACTAGTAATGGAATCTTTGGGTGGTGATGTTACCATTGCTCTGCCAGTTGGTGGAAGAGATTGTGGGTTTTAGAAGTACTGTTTCACAGGTCAACTTGAGTAACTAGTGCAGTCAGTAGACTACACACTGCTCTCTGAGTGCATTGAATGGTGGAGGAAATACATGTTTAGAATGATGTATGGGCTTCTAAACAAGCAGGTTGCTTTGTCTTGGATGGCATGAAACTTCTTGAGTGTTGACTTGGTGCCTTTTGGAAGAGGTAAGGATTAGGATGTTAGGAGAGGAGTCATTGCAAGATACCAAGCTTCTGACGCCCTTGTGACTAGTATTTATGTTGCTGGTGCAGATGAAATAAAAGATTGGTTAGCAAAATTAATGATACAATAGCATGTTTAGAAACATTGAAAATAGGTGCAGGAGTAGGCCATTCGGTCCTTGTCTGCAGGCATCATATATCTACCATTATGTAACGTACAATTTCTATGAATGGAATTCCCCGTTTGTCATGCAGCTGGCAGTCACTAGTATTGCTCGGGTAAACGTGCAATACACCCCGAAATGAAGCATGTGACATGGAATCCAATCTCCACAAAAAAATCTCCTTTTCTTACAATTAAACTACAGACTTGCATGTTTTTGGGATGTGGGAGGAAACAGGAGCACTCGGAGGAAGCCTGCACACTATTGTTCATTTTTCCTTTCTTCAAACCAGCTGTACTGCTCCAGTGGTCCGTGACAGCAAAACACTAAAGTACAAACTGGAAATGCTGGAAAGACTCAGCAGGTAAGGCAGCATCTGTGGAATGAGAATGTTTCAAGTCAAAGAACATTCATCAGATTTCTAGCATCTGCAGCCGTATGATTTCCAATTACCGTGAGGTGCTATTTTGGAACAGGTTGAGTTGGAATTGAATCTGTTGGATCTTGCTCAGTGTAATGCATTCTATTTACAATCAATGTTTGCAAGCTCGTCTGATTTGTATTCTGAATTTTGTTTTGCAGGGAAAGAAAATGGATGGTTCTGTTAATGCTTATGCTGTTAATGTACAGCAGAAAAGGAAATATCGGTGAGTATGCAGAACCTTTAATTTAATTTAGAGATACAGCATGGAAATGGGCCCTTCATCCCACTGAGTCCATGCCGACCATCGATCATCCCTTCACACACTAGTTCTGCGTTACCCCAGTTTCTCATCCACTCCTTACACACGAGGGGCAATTTTTACAGAGGACAATTAAACTACAGACTTGCATGTTTTTGGGATATGGGAGGAAACAGGAACACTCGGAGGAAGCCCGCACAATGACAGGGAGAACATACAAGAGAGTCAAGAGTATTTTATTGTCAGAGATAGACACAAAATCTTTGGCGTAAACCAGCCAGCATTTTGTGTCTATCTTCGATTAAAATCAGCCAGCATCTTGCGTCTATCTTCGGTTTAAACCAGCATCTGTAGTTTCTTCCTACGTATTTCATTTGTTACATAGGTCCTAGACTGAACAATTAGATTCTTACTTGTGGCTACACAACAGAATATTTAAACATAGTACTCTGTAAACAATATAATAAATGATGATTTCCAATTTCTGATGATTACATAACAGCATATCATTCCAAGTGATGAGGGTTTGCAACTTGGAGGGGATTCTGCAGCCGGTGGTATTCACAATGGTCCCGCTGCACGTGTCCTTGGTGGTGGTTCTTGGAATTTGTAATGCTGTCAGAGTATCCAGGATACGTAGCTGCAGACAGCACCTATGAAGATAGGTGACGTTTCTGTTTGGGACCTTTAGACCAAAATCACCTTAATGTTCTTCTATCCATGTTCTCCAGAGATGCTGCCTGACCTGCGGAGTTACTCCAGCAAAGATAGACACAGAATGCTGGAGTAACTCAGTGGGACAGGCAGCATCTCAGGATAGAAGGAATGGGTGACGTTTCAGGTCGAGACCCTTCTGCAGACTGAGTCAGGGGAGAGGGAGACACAGAGGTAAGGAAGTGTAAGGTGTGACAAGGAAAATGTAGACCAAGGAAATTGTAGAATAGATAATTGTTAGCTAGGAGAGGATGACAATGAAGGATACAGAGAAAACATTTAATCAGGGGGACAGTCAGTCTGTTACTCCAGCACTTTGTCTTTTTTGTAAATCAACATCTGCATTTCCGAGTAACTGCAGCTGCATTCCGCTGCAACTTTTGGTTACCCTGTACGCACCCTTTCTGCTGTATCCTCAAGAACCTAAATTGGTCAAATATAATTTATTTTTATAAAAGCGCATTAACCCATTTGACTAACAATTTTCCAAATGTCTCGCTTAAATGATTCTAGCATTTTTCAAGTGACAGATATTGCCTTTAATTCCTCCTTTCTGTCACCCTCCATTCTGCAACAACTACATTACATTTGCAGTTTTCCAATCCAATGTCTTACAGGTCTTGGTGGTAAAGGTTGTGATTTTGGGTGGTGCTGTTAGAATAGTCTGAAATAGAGTGCTTTTCTGTAAATGGTACTCACTGCAGCCACTGTGCACTGATGGGAGAGACATTAACGTGTTGATGCCAACCAACTTGGATGCTTTCACCTTAATGACATCAACCTTGCATTGTGCAGACAAGTGGAGAGTATTCTATCACACTGCTTACTGGTGCTTTGTAGACGATGGAATGGCTTAGGGCTATCAGAATATGAGTCACGCTGCAGATTATCTTGGACACTATAGAGATCTTATTTCTAATATTGTTACATATAGGAAATTTATTATGTCAAATTTATTGTGAGTAATATACGATTCAAATATTGCTGAGTTGAACTTGCAATCAGATGAGCCACTATGGTCATGAATGGTGGTAAAGAATCAAGAGGTCAAATGGCTTATCCTGCTCCTGATTCCTAATTAAATGCTCTTCATTTCTTTACGGCACAATTTAGAAAGTAAATTCTAAACTGCATAAAAAGTCATTATAGCTTTAAAGAATTAAGAATTTCTTCTTGCTGTGAATAGGCTACAATAGACATCCTTATTTTGAAATAGTGCCATCTAGTTCTAGATTTTCCCGCAAGAGGGAATGTCTTCACTAACTAGATCCCTCAACTACTTTGAGCTACTGGTGCATCTTATGTAGTGGCCAGTGGTAAACAAGCTCCAGTGGAAACCTTCATTGTGTAAATTAGAAAAGTTGTCCTCGTGGTATTGATGTCTTGTCAGAGGTTAACGTGTCTCTGAGACCCTATATTTGCTTCCTATCTTAGTCACTATTGAGTATTATTAATTAACCATGACATTGTGCAAGCAAATGTGTTCATTAAAACCTTTTTATTCAGCTGGAAGTGATCTTCTGGAAAGAAAGCATCACGGAACATATCCAGGCATGAGGTCCAGATACATAACAAACTTAACAATTTGAAATACTATAATGTCATTATTATTATAATGCATGTAAATACAAATTGCCACTGTTATTTCAAATAGAGTAATTTCCATTAGAATTTGTTTGCAATAGTCACTTTTAATAAATTTCTTTCTCACACAGACAGTACATGAACAGAAAGGGTGGATTTAACAGACCTCTGGATTTCATTGCATAACCTATTTTCGGCCTGGACTGCCTGATGATGACATGTGAAGTTATTAACACAGTAGTCACAACAGCAGTTATCCTTCATCATATGCTATAATTCCTAAGCATAATATATTTTTGCACATCAGTGTAAAGCACTAGTTGTAGGCACGGTTTTCACACGTCAGTTCAATTTTGACAAGATTCTCCAAATTCATTTTCTATAGAAATCAGAACTGTTCATTTATAGTCTACAACTTCAGCATTGATCTGTTTGTCCTTGAACTGTACTTTTTATTTCAGATTTTCGACATCATGTTTTTTATTATTATAATATTGAAGTTATGAAAGCTTCCACCTTAAAACAAAAATAATCTTGTTCAGAATATTTTCATTATTATTAGTGAACATCCAATTTAGACTAAACAAATGTAAATTGTGAACACGTAAAACACTGACTAATGGGTTTGTAGGTATCGTCACATTAATATCTACTGCTAACTGCGTTCCACTTCTGCATTACCGGATAAAAGATTCCTTTTGCCGACTATTTCATTGGTTTGTATCAATAACGAGCATCTTGCAAATTGAGTTAAATGTACAGGGGTTTGTTACAAATGCAGATGCCAGACATAGCCTTCAGTTTAACTGACACATTTTTGACATCTCAGTGACCCATTATGTATGTATGTATTCCACGTTTTACTTATCAAAAATCCCTATTTGTGACATAGTAGATGATGGTATCAAGCAAAGCACAACTAAAATAGAAACCAATAGCTTTGATAACTAAATAAAATTCAGTGCTTGCACTAAGGTGTGTTGTGTGTAGATGTTGGTGCAATTCAATTTTTGAGGTATTTACCATTCATTAGTTTCCCTGTTTTTCCTGGTGAATATAAATTCTGTCCCTCAGAACCTTCAGCAACTTTCCTACCATTCGATCTTGGACACTATAAACAGTATAAAAGGTTTCAACCTATCCTCACAGTCTTCTTTTCACAGGAGAAGCCCGTCTCAAACAGGGAATCTATTATGAATTGCTAGCCTCTGCTGCTGAAAATGTGAAATGCTCATAGCTTGAATGAGAGACAACCGAACAAACTTCTTATCAGCGGTAGACAAAAATGCTGGAGAAACTCAGCGGGTGAGGCAGCATCTATGGAGCGAAGGAAATAGGTGACTATTTGTTGATGGGTTGCCTATTTCCTTCGCTCCATAGATGCTGCCTCACCCACTGAGTTTCTCCAGCATTTTTGTCTACCTATTTTCCAGCATCTACAGTTCCTTCTTAAAAACTTCTTATCAGCAGTTGTTTCAGTACAAATCAGATACTTGCAGGATAGACAAGGGGCATTTGGCCTCTTGTGTTTGGGGGCGGGCGGAGATGTTAGAGCTGGTGTTGTACGGTTACTGTGGCTAGATGGGAATGCAGAGCTGAGGTTACAATTACAATATTACTGAGTGGTCTTCTGATTGGTATGTTTCTAGGCTGACTTTTGAAACAGCCATTCACAACCCTATACGTTCCTCATTCTTGTGTGACTGCCCTCATCCCCTTTATTGCATAAACAATTGCTTTTGATCATGAGAAAATCATGACATTAATAGTAAAAAATAAAAGGCAGGGGAATGGATTGTGCCAATAGATGGCAGATTAAATTTAACGATACATTGAAGTTGGAAGAATGAGAAAAAGCAGTGTAAACAAAAGCATATTCTCAAAGGAAGCTAACTGTGGATATGTGTGCATAATTCTAGATGGTGGCTAGGCATAATAAGCAAGTGATAACAAATTTATTGCAGGGTCCTGGGCTTCACAGAGTCCAAGAGCAAGAAAGTCATTTGGGTTGTGTATAAAATACTGGGTTCAACCACAACTGGAACTCTACTCATAATTTGGAGAAGTTCCAAAGCCTTTCCAGAGTTTGTAGAGGAGATTTATCAAAATCGTTTCAGCGATGAGTGACTATGGACGGAATGGGGAAGCTGGCGTTGTGCTCTTGTTACAGGGAAGATTGTGAGGGAATCGATTCAAGAGGATTGTTTAAAACGATGACAGTTATGGACAACCACAGAGCGATTCCTTCCCCTTTGTCAGAGGCGTTCAAACGTTGAGTACAAATTGAAGGTGATTGACAAAAGCAACACAAAGGAAATTATTTTACACAGCGAGTGGTTAAGGACTTGAATGCACTGCCAGGATCGGTTGTGGAGGTAGATTGTAGTATTCCAAAGGGAGCTGACAAGTAATTAGTAGAGCTGCAGAAAGAGGATAAGGGAGTGTGACTAGCTGCAGAGGAGTATATACTAGATGGACATGCCTCCTTTGCCGTAACCATTTTCGCAAGAAGCAGCAGTAGGCCAACCAATCCTTCAAGCCTGCTGTTCCTTTGGTCGGTTTGGATCTTGCTGATCCAATCATGCACTCAACACTATTTCCCCACTCTCTTCCTTCTGGACTTATATCCGTAGTGATACCACACAACAACAGGTCCTGTGTCCTAACTTGGCTACACTGACCAAGATGTCACATCTACACTAGTCTCGCCTGCCTGTATTTGGCCATAGTTTAATACTTAGAATTTAAAATCTTTCGATCTTTGCCTTGAACATATTCTATGATCTCTCTGGGGTAGAATTCTGAAGTATGGCCATCCTCAATGAGAAGTTCTTTATTCTTGCCTGAAGCAGCAGGCAGTCCTTTATTTTGACATATAAAATTCTTAGAGGATTGGAAAGGCTAGATGCAGGAAAAATGTTCCCTATGTTGGGGAAGTCCAGAACCAGAGGTCACAGTTTAAGAATAAGGGGTCGGCCATTTAGGACGAAGTTGAGGAAAACCCTTTCCACTCAGAGTTGTCAATCTGGAATTCTCTGCCACAGATGGCAGTGGAGGCCAATTCACTGAATGCTTTCAAGAGATTTAGATTTAGCTTTTAGGGCTATCGGAATCAAGGGATATGGCAGGGACGGGGTACTGATTGTGGATAATCAGCCATTGATGGTGCTGGCTGGAAGGGCTGAATGGCCTCCTCCTGTACAGTCTCTGTGTGGGGGGGTGCGTTTCACTGCGCATGTCACACATTACTCGCTCTGACAGCGAGCAACATTACGTCATGGCCAACGGCCGCAGCACGTGGTCCGCATTGACGGACAGTCGGGCCGGCCAATCGGCAGCGGGAACGGCAGGGGCGGGACCAGCCCTCTTGTTTTGAAAAGGTCTCACGCGGGCGGTGCCACGTGACTAGTGACGGGCAGCGGGACAGGGGCGTGGCGTGACCAATGGGCAGTGGGTGAGGGCGGGCCCAGGAACGGGCACAGCCAATGGCCAGCAGGTGGGGGCGGGGCGGGGGCCGGTCTGGGCGCGCGGCCGCGACTCCTTCAGTCGTGTTTAAGAAGGAACTGATCTTTGCTGTGTACCTTCAGTCGTCCCGGGCACCGGGGTAGATAGTAGTGGACGGGGCACCGGGGTAGATAGTTGGTGGACGGGGCACGGGGTAGACGTTGGTGGACGGGGCACCGGGTAGATAGTGGACGCGGCACCGGGGTAGATATTAGTGGACGCGGCACCGGGGTAGATAGTAGTGGACGGGGCACCGGGTAGACGTTGGTGGACGCGGCACCGGGGTAGACGTTGGTGGACGGGGCACCGGGGTAGATATTAGTGGACGCGGCACCGGGGTAGACGTTGGTGGACGGGGCACCGGGGTAGACGGTGGTGGACGGGGCACGGGGGTAGACGTTGGTGGACGGGGCACGGGGTAGACGTTGGTGGACGGGGCACGGGGTAGAGGAGGATAAACACGGGCAAGCCGCAGCCGCACCATGACCGCCGTGCAGCTCATCAACATCGAGCGGCTGATCGAGGCCGCGCACTACTTGGAGCGGCGGGAGCGAGGTAAACAAACCCGGCGTCCGGGCACTGTGGGTAGGCAGTGGGTGCGAGGGGGGCAGGGGTGAGTGAGGGGAGGGGGGCAGGGGGTGAGTGAGGGGGGCAGGGGGTGATGGTCGAGGGGGGCAGAGGGTGAATGAGGGGGGCAGGGGGTGAGTGAGGGGGGCAGGGGGTGAGTGATGGGCGGGGGGGCAGGGGGTGAGTGATGGGCGGGGGAGGGGGTGACGAGGGGGGGGCAGAGGGGTGATGGGGGGTGAGTGAGGGGGACAGGGGGGTGATGGGAGGGGGGCAGGGGGGTGAGTGAGGGGGGCAGGGGTGAGTGAGGGGGGCAGGGGGAGTGAGTGGCGATGGGGACGAGGGGGGGACAGGGGGTGAGGGGGGCAGGGGGTGATGGTCGAGGGGGGCAGGCGAGGGTGAGGCAGGGGGGGTGAGGGTGAGTGAGGGGGGGCAGGGGGTGAGTGAGGGAGGGGGGCAGGGGGTGAGTGAGGGGGACAGGGGGGTGATGGGCGAGGGGGGCAGGGGGGGAGTGAGGGGGGACAGGGGGTGAGTGAGGGGGAGGGGTGATGGGCGAGGGGGGCAGGGGATGATGAGCGAGGGGGACATGGGTGAGGGGGCGGGGGGTGAGGAGGGGGACAGGGGGTGAGTGAGGGGGGCAGGGGGTGAGTGAGGCAGTAGGCAACTACACCGAAGGGTGGGGTGATCGAGAGTCAGGAACGCATGAGGAGGAGGCAATTGAGAGAATGGGGTAGGTAATGGAGCGAGTTTGGGGGGGGGTTGATTGAAAGTGGAGACATTGGGGGGCGGAGAGGGGGCAAATAATAGAAGGGGTAAGAGTTGGTGAATGGCAGAGTTGGGTGCAATTAGGGATGGGGAGGAGGGGAAAGGGGCAAGAATGGGGTGGGCAAGAGTTGGGGGAATGGTTGAGAGTGGGGTGTAATTGGGGAGGAAGGCGTGGGGAGTGTGCTGATCAAAAGTGAGTGGAATGGAGAGGAATGTAAAAATGTCCAGTTGTGGAGTTGGAAGTAGTGTGTGGAGGGAGACAATAAGAATATAAACAGGAATAGGCCAGTTTGCCAACCCTCCACCCTAGCCCAATCTATCAATTACAGGTTTCCTATGCTGTCTCCATATCCTTTAATTCTAACATAGTTTATTGATATCTATTTTGAAAACATTGTACAGCCTTTAGAGACCCCTAGATAGACTAAGCCAAAGATTTATCATCCTTTTTGAGTAAAGAAAATTCTACACATATCAGTCCAAAATAGTCAACCTCTATTTTGACTCCATGACCCCTAGCTCTGTACTTCTGGACCAAAGGACATAATTCCTGTATTTATACCGTGGGCATTTTAGGAATGTCATGTGTTTCGATGAGGACACCTCTTCACCTGTGGAGGCTCGGCATCTGTGCTCTAGTGTCTCGAAGTATGACACACCTGTCAGCCTAGGAGCCAAATTGGTGAATCTTTGTGGCTATCTATAGCAAATGTATCTTTTTTTCTGAGCAAGAGGGAGTTGAGGGCGAGCGCTGTCAATGGGGATGGGGAAGTGTCAGCTGTGGGGAGAGATAAGATACATTGGTGTAATGGAGAGCTGGGACTAGAGGTGTGTAGAGAGAAGGAGTTGGAGTGGGTGAGGGTAGTGTGCGGTCACTCTGCCTGAGTTGTTCTCTTACCCTGTACAGAGGCTGAGCATGGTTATGCAGCACTCCTGCCCGACAGAAGCGAGGACTCTGGCAGCAAAAGAAAAAGCAAAAGCAAGAAGAATGCAGGGAGCAGGTAAAGGCTGGATGTGGTTGGCTGGCAGGCTCGTGGCTAGATTCCAAAATCCCCTACCTGTTCTCCCCGTATATGATTCCACAGCTTGCCCCCATATATCTGGGGATTAAGGCTATTTTCTCAAAGGTGCATAGATCACTTTGTTTCTTGCACGTTTGCAGAATCGATAATATTAATCATTCTGTATGCAATAAGTATTACTCTTGGATTTAGCCAATTTGTATGCTATATTTTAAAACTAGTCCAGCTCTTCCTGTATTAATTCTGTGGTTTATTTATCCACCCAGTTCCAGTCCTGGGACGAAGGGTGACACTGGTGGAGCGAGTTTGATTAATCAGCAGTGAAATCTGCTTTCTCAGTGATTATTGAAGTTTGTCTGTTTGTAAACAGGGTTATGGAAACAGTGTGTACATGGCTTGCACTGAACCTTAACAAGCTTGTTTGTTAAGAATCATGTTGCAAGTATTTTTCACTATTTAAACTAAATTGACCATTAAATTTTTCTTTGAGTGCGTGTGTGTTTTATTGAAGATAAAATTAATGTGGTATTTGGTCTGGAAACGGTCCAAGTACCTGTTGCATTGTGGGTCAATTTTTGACCTGTGGAAACCTAGTCTCAATGAAAACAAATTAACATTTGCTAACATTATTAAATAAGGGATGACTAATGTGTCTGGAATTGTTCTTAAAAGTGTTTTGGGGAGTTTGTTTCTGGGTATACTCATCTGATTAGTTGTTTACTGACCTTTGTTGTGAATGAAGGGATAAAATCATAAACCAACTTGCTTTTGCCAGGTTTAAATTTCAAAGTGACAGAGCAGTATCAAGTTGAGTAGCAGATTTTGTTATCTTTGGATATGTATGCAGAGCTCAAATTTGAAATTGAACTTGGCCTTAAAGGAAAGAGCACGGTTATTTTCTTGGAGACTTGAGTCAACTGTTTCTTGCCAAATTTGAGACACCGTGCCACAGTTCAACAAACGAGCCCTTGATTTTTGAGTACCGTTGATAGCATGTGGCATGCTGTAGGCTCTTGTGGCTCATTTTTATTTTCCTCTTTGTTCCACCAAATGCCCCATATTCTGCAAAAAGAACTGCCATTAGCGCCTTGTAGAGAACCTTTTCTTTATCAACAAAATGGCACAAAGTTGGTGGGTTTTAAAGGTGGTATTTGTACATTGAAAATTGTTTGGAAGCAGTGTTCTGCCAGCCATGTGGGCACTCCGCTCACAGGGTTGGGTCCCAATGCACTTGGTTGATATTTAAATTTTGCTGCTGCTCTTGTGCAAATCGGAATGCCTGTTATTTGGTGGATTTCAATAAAACTGTCCTTTTCCAACAAAACTGTGGCATTTATTTGACTGAGGGGGAAATAAGGTTTGGAAAAAAAAGTTTGTTTGTGGGCAGAGGGGTTGGCATTATATTGCTAGAGCTGAATGGTGAATTGTTTACCAGTTATGTGACAGTATTTTGTGTTTTTTGCGGTATTGGTAATCATTTTCTGCCAGAATGACTTGAAGCTTGTAGATTACCAGCTGAAGGGAAATCTTTTGACAAAATGCAAAACACTTTTGTTGGTAGGTTCTCAATCAAAATGGCTTGGTCAAAGGCACTTACGATCCTCGGCAGTACAACTTAATCAGATTGTGCGTCCGTATTTCCAATTTGATATTTGGTTGCAAATTTGCCTTTTTTTCCCTTTAAATTAAATGAATTCTAATCCATGCTCAATTTTTTTTCAGGTCAACGCACAATGAAATGGAAAAAAACAGGTAGGCTGAAGCTATAAAATGTGTGTGTATGATGTATGATGTGATAACTTAAATGTTCTTGTGACCGTATGTTTAGTATTCTGTAATGTAGAATCAAAATTCATATAGCAGGCCAAGGGTCCTTCAGCCCTCCATGAACATGCCTGCTATCAAGTACCTATCTATACTAATCCCACTTACTAGGACTTGGTTTGTTGTCTACTTGCAGAAGTTTTGGTCTGAATGCTTCTTAAATAGGAGCAGGGATGTTCTACTGCAGTTGTACAGGGTCTTGGTGAGACCACACCTGGAGTATTGTGTGCAGTTTTGGTCTCCTAATCTCAGGAAGGACATTCTTGCCATAGAGGGAGTACAGAGAAAGTTCACTAGACTGATTCCTGGGATGTCAGGACTTTCATATGAAGAAAGACTGGATAGACTCGGCTTGTACTCGCTAGAATGTAGAAGATTGAGGGGGGATCTTATAGAAACTTACAAAATTCTTAAGGGGTTGGATTGGCTAGATGCAGGAAGATTGTTCCCAATGTTGGGAAAGTCCAGAACAAGCGGTCACAGTTTAAGGATAAAGGGGAAATCTTTTAGGACTGAGATGAGAAAAGCATTTTTTACACACAGAGAGTGGTGAATCTCTGGAATTCTCTGCCACAGAATGTAGTTGAGGCCAGTTCATTGGCTATATTTAAGAGGGAGTTAGATGTGGCCCTTGTGGCTAAAGGGATCAGGGGGTATGGAGAGAAAGCAGGTACAGGATATTGAGTTGGATGATTAGCCATGATCATATTGAATGGTGGTGCAGGATCGAAGGGCCGAATGGCCTACTCCTGCACCTATTTTCTATGTTAAATGTTAGAATACCTGCCTTCACCACCACCCCAACCAATGCTCTCCAAATGCAACTGCTCTAGATGGAAAATCCTTCCTCAAATTTCCTGTAACACTTGGACCTTAAACCTCTGGTCTTAGACTATTCTGCCATGGAATGTTCTTACTTTTGGCCCTATCAATGCCCTATAATTTTGAATACCTATATATGGTTCTCTCCCTCAATCTCCTCAGCTCAGCTCTTATAACTGAAACATTCCATCCTAGGAATCTCCTCTGAACCTTCTCCAGTACAGTCACATCCTTCCTATGGCGGTGACCAGAACTGAACACACTATTCCAGCTGTGGCCTAACCAAAGTTTTACAAGATTGTACCACAATGAAAGCAAGCATCCCATGGCCTTCTTCATCCAATGTACCTGTACTGGGGATCTTTGGACTTAACCGCACCGTTCCTTTTATACCTCAACACTCCCTTGCCTCTACCATTCATAATATGTCCTACTTTTATTAGGCTGCTTAAAATACATAATCTTGCACATATCAAGGTTAAATTCCATCTGTCAAGGACTGGTCAATTTACCAGTTGATTAATATCATTCTGTTGCCTTAGATTACCCTCTGCACAATCATCAGCACGACTGATTTTTATGGCATCTCTAAACCATATAACCATATAGCAATTACAGCACGGAAACAAGCCATCTCAGCCCTTCTAGTCCGTGCCGAAGTCCCATCTACGGAGTCCCAACTCCATCCCCTAGTCCCATCTACCTGCACCCAGACCATAACCCTCCATTCCTTTCCCGTCCATATACCTATCCAATTTATTTTTAAATGATAAAATCGAACCTGCCTCCACTACTTCCATTGGAAGCTTATTCCACACAGCTACCACTCTCTGAGTAAAGAAGTTCCCCCTCATGTTGCCCCTAAATTTCTGTCCCTTAATTCTCAAATCATGTCCTCTTGTTTGAATCTTCCCTACTCTCAATGGAAAAAGCTTATCCACGTCAACTCTGTCTATCCCTCTCATCATTTTAAAGACCTCTATCAAGTCCCCACTTAACCTTCTGCTCTCCAAAGAATAAAGACCTAACTTGTTCAACCTTTCTCTGTAACTTAGTTGCTGAAACCCAGGCAACATTCTAGTAAATCTCCTCTGTACTCTCTCTATTTTGTTGACATCTTTCCTATAATTTGGCGACCAAAATTGAACACCATACTCCAGAATTGACCTCACCAATGCCTTGTACAATTTTAACATTACATCCCAACTTCTATACTCAATGCTCTGATTTATAAAGGCCAGCACACCAAAAGCTTTCTTTACCACCCTATTTACATGAGATTCCATCTTCAGGGAACTGTGCACAGTTTTCCTAGATCCCTCTGTTAACTACATTCCTCAATTCGCTACCATTTACCATGTACGTCCTATTTTGATTTGTCCTGCCAAGATGTAGCACCTCACACTTATCAGCATTAAACTCCATCTGCCATCTTTCAGCCCACTCTTCCAAATGGCCTAAATCTCTCTATAGACTTTAAAAATCTACTTCATTATCCACAACACCACCTATCTTAGTATCATCTGCATACTTACTAATCCAATTTACCACACCATCATCCAGATCATTGATGTATATGACAAACAACAGTGGACCCAACACAGATCCCCGAGGCACCCCACTAGTCACCGGCCTCCAACCTGACAAACAGCCATCCACCATTACTCTCTGGCATCTCCAATTCAGCCACTGTTGAATCCATCTTGCTACTCCACCATTAATACCCAACAATTGAACCTTCGTAATCAACCTTCCATGTGGAACCTTGTCAAAGGCCTTACTGAAGTCCATATAGACAACATCCACCGCTTTACCCTCATCAATGTCCCTAGTAACCACTTCAAAAAATTCAAGAAGATTAGTCAAACATGACCTTCCAGGCACAAATCCATATTGACTGTTCCTAATCAGACCCTGTTTATCCAGATGCTTATATATATTATCTCTAAGTATCCTTTCCATTAATTTGCCCACCACTGACGTCAAACTAACAGGTCTATAATTGCTAGGTTTACTCTTGGAACCCTTTTTAAACAATGGAACAACATGCCCAGTACGCCAATCCTCCGGCACCATTCCCGTTTCTAATGACATTTGAAATATTTCTATTATAGCCCCTGCTTTTTCTACACTAACTTCCCTCAATGTCTTAGGGAATATCCTGTCAGGACCTGGAGACTTATGCACTTTTATATTTTTCAAAGGTGTCAGTACTTCCTCTTCTTTGAATCTCATAGTTTCCATAGCTACTCTACTTGTTTCCCTTGCCTCGCATAATTCAATATCCTTCTCCTTGGTGAATACCGAAGAAAAGAAAAGAACTTATGATTCAAAACTTCCATTTCCACATCTAAATCATTACTGTATTGGCAAAGAACAATAGTCGCCACACCAATCCCCGTGGTACTTTGAAGAACGGTCCCAACCCAAAAGTTCACCTATCCATGTTAGATTGAACTCTTAAGGATAGCGGAGTCAGGGGATATGGGGATATTAATGGTGGATGATCAGCCATGATCACATTGAATGGCGGTGCTGGCTCAAAGGGCCGAATGGCCTACTCCTGCACCTATTGTCTATTGTGTCGCAGACCTGCTGAGTTACTCCAGTACTCTGTCTTCTTTTGTAAACCAGCATCTACAGTTTGTTGTTTCTACCCTATGATACTCTGCTGGTCATAGGCTTCCAATCACAAGAGCAATCCACCACAATCATCCACTCGTGCTTATTACTAAGCCGATTTATCATTGCTTTCCCTCTCTCTCCATCCCCATCCCCCTCCCCCTTCCTAGTTCTCCCATTAGTCTTACTGTCTACGACTACATTCTATCTCCCGCCCACTCCCCTGACCTGAAACGTCACCCATTCCTTCTCTCCAGAGATGCTGCCTGTCCCGCTGAGTTACTCCAGCATTTTGTGTAACTCAGACCCTTCTTGAGACTGTCAGGGAGAGGGAAACTAGAGATATGTGGAAAGGTAAGGTGTGAAAACGACAGATCAAAGCAGACGATGATATAGGAAATGTAGAATGGATCATTGTTAGCTGAGGGGAAGGTGACAACGAGGAAAGTGCTATCTGCCGGCTAAAGACAATTTGAATACTGAAAGCTTTCATCTGGAGTTAGCATAGTCCAGTGTCTGCTGCACTGACAAATTTCCATTTATGTGTTCTTTGGAGCCACCTCAAATGTTGCACACGTGTCACTTGTTTCCCATCATCCCATCTTATCTGTTTAGATTTTTTATTATATTTAAAGAGCAGTAATAAATGTTTTATTTTATGATATATAATGGTGTTTGCCCTCTGCACATATCTAATCGTGCTTGAATGGATGCTAATATTTGGCTGGTGCTGCCAATGCCATTTGTTCCCACTGTTTTCAAAGCCATTCTAATTCTGTGCTTGGCTAAAAAACGTTTTTTATGGAGAAACATTTGAGCCTTGTGTGAATTGTAGCGGGAAAGTGAAAACGGACACCTATGGGTCACTCGGACGCATTCAAGGCTTTAAATGTCTGTAGGTTTTGCAAGTAAATGGGCGGTGCTGCTTGAAACTAGAATCCAAAAGAACATTTGTAATGATTATGAAAATCTTCAACAAGTCTTGAATAAACACAGCAGCTCGGTTTAGTTGTAAATGTTAGAGGCAGGCATTGCTAAACACAATCTGACATAATTGGAATCGTTCATAAATTCAGCCGGAGAGCAGATAAATGACGGATGTTATCTGGAGGACTGATCCTATGATATTTTGCCCGCTTTGGAACATTGAGCTATTCAGATGCTGTGGACAGGAGAATGTTGTCTCGTGCATCCATTGGGTCTGAGTTGTGTTTGCTAGAAAACAATCGGGATCTAGGGCATTGTTGTGGAGGCATTTTTATTTTCTTTTGTAACCATTTTTAAAATTATTTCACTGTGGGCTATCAGCATTGCAGGAACAAGTAGCTTTAACAGCCCTTTCAAGGGGGTTTGGAATTGCTGCAAACCTTGTGACAATTCTGTACCGGTGATAAAAACGGGGAATTGCGAATGCTGGTTTGCACAAAGCAAGTCGGGCAGCATCTCTGGAGAACATGGATAGATTATATTTCGGATCGGGACCATTCTTCAGTCTGATTGTTGGGTTGGTGAAGGGAGTTGTTTGTTTGTTTGAAAACCAAACTGTCCTTTTATCTGCCCTGCTAACTACATCATCGTTTATTTAAAAACCCTAAGTTTATTAAACATTATTTCTGTTCATATAGCTTGGGCAGGATCAACATAGTGCTGCTTTCTGCTCTGTTATCTCTTCATAGATTTCAACATTTTCTATACATCTGTCAAACTGATCTGCAGTTATCTTTTATTTGTCCTATGTGGCTAGTAAAATGGTATCTTTGCTGTTCAGTGTATTGTAAGCTTTGCACAATCTTAAAATAAATTTTAGAAAATGACAATCAATTGCACTCCCTATTTTAGAACCTAGTTACAGACTCTCTGGCCAGATATTTATCAATAGCTTGACTAGTACTTTATCCCCTGGTATTATCGTGGTTTTAGGTCACTTGCACTCTTTCTCCTTGATTAAATGTTTTGGTGTACATAGTAAATAAAAACATTATACTGGGAAATACTTAGCAGATTAGGTAGCATTTTTGGGCAGAGAGACAATTAATGTTTCTCCTTGTTGATCATTTTTTTCTCCCTTCATAGATTCTAACAAAATTGAGTGTTTCTAACAATTTCTGATTTTTGTATTCTATATAAAATTAGTTGAACATATTTGTCATTTATTTTTATAACCCTGCCTCGGGTACAAAGAAACTCTCACTTGTATAAAACACAATAATATTTTTTCTAAAAGTATGTGAATCTTATGTGCTGGTTTACACCTGCCTCGTTTCCTCTATATCTTTTTTAAGTCATCCTTTCCTGTTTTCTGAAATATTTTTGGTTCTCAGTCAAAATATTGTTCTTGCATCTCGATGAAGTCTTTATTTTGATGTAATGCCATCCTTAATAACTTTTGTAAGCCTTGGATGGATTACATTTCCTGTGAAATCTTTATATCACAATAGTATATCTGATCGTATAGAATATTTCACAATTCTAAAATGTCTTCACTGTCCGCCCATTTTTAAACTAATTTCCCAATTGATTTTAATATTTTTACTTAATTTCTTTATTTGAGACTGTTTAAAACTGTTTACTTTTGCTCTCAACATACTTCATAAGACCAATTTCCCTCCTCAAGCCAAGTCTATTTGTCACATACACATACAAGATGTGCAGTGAAATAACCTTCTGGGATAACCCTCCTGGGATGAATAAAGTTTTATTGTATTGCATTATGATCACTCTTCCCCAGAAGACCCTTTTCTGTGAGATTACTGATATACTGCCCCATGTTCACAAATCTAATACACGCCCAGTTCCTTGCTTGATCTGCAACTAGCTGAGACAATCTTTTATTAATTGGGTTTATAAATCATATTTTATTCTCTGAATTTTTTTTTTAACCTTGTAAGAGGTTTTTTTAACCATGTGACTAATCTAAATTTGATCAGCTATGAGGACAAGAAGAAATATGTTGAATGAAAACAAAATTAGAACAATTGGGTATTCAGGTAGAAGGTTCTCAAACCGAAACATCACCTATTCCTTTTCTCCAGAGGCTGCCTATTCCACTGAGTTACTCCAGCATTTTGTGTCTATCTTCAGTGTAAACCAGCATCTGCAGTTCCTTCCTACTTATTCAGGTTATGGCAGATTTAAGAAATGTTATAACTGCAGAAGGCCGCGGGAATTGTTTATGTCACTTTCCTTGTGATGTTGTAGACATTCCTAGTTACTGAACACACCCTCAATAATGTTTTGTTTCATGCCAGCCTCAGATAGAATGTTGCAAAACAGGATCTTAAGAATATTTATAACTGAGGAATTTGATACATCACACAACCAAGTTTTCTTTTAGTCCAATTGATAGCCTGTCCGAAATTACTATTGCACAATTATTTTACTTTATTTTAGAGATACAGCATGGTTACGCCCTAAGCATCAATTACCTGTTCACACTTGTTCTATGTTTCCCCACTTTTCCATCCATTATGGGCGATTTTACAGAGGCCTACCAACCCACATGGTCACAGGAAGAACATACAAACTCCACACCGTGTGTCTGTGTCTGTCTTTGTTGTAAACCAGCATTTGCAGTTCCTTCCTACACTGTATTGGATGTGCAGTTGATTGTTGTTGACACAGATCGTGATGTTCGCACGCTGTCAATAGGAATGAATGACCTAACAGTTTTGTTTTATTTTCCCCCTTGAGCTCACAAGAATTCCCCATCCTCATAACATTGAGGTGTCCAGCTCTTCATTTTGTTCAGTAAATCTCTGCAAATGAGACCAAGTCATGACTGAATCCGTTTTTTATCCCTTTCTTCCCCCCCATTTCAGTAAATATGCCTGCTCTTGCCCGTATCTTTAATGTACTCATCTCACAAAAGGCTATATTTGCAAAAGAACCAGAGACATCGGGTAAGAATATTAATGTACCTTTTAATGTTAAGGTCTTCCTCAGCCCAGAGCATCCAAAGCTTGTCACTTCCTTCCATCCATCCAGTCTATCTTCACTGTGCATTTCATCAGTATGGCTGGGTGGCCCATGAAGGGCACCTGTCACCATGGCCATTCTCTTTGCTCTCTTCTACCTTTTGGGAGAAAATACAGGAGCTTGAAAGCCTGAATGTTCAGACTTAAGAACAGCTTTTTCCCCAATGCTATTAGACTCTCTCGTGCCCCCTTCCACATACTTGTTCTCTACCTCATTCCATTATTGTTAGTATTTTTGCACTCCTTTAGGTCGGCAACAATTTTTGCACCACTCTGCTGTTTTGCACTAATCGTATTTCTTATTGCTGTCTGTATTCTGTTTCTGCTGAACTTCATGGGAAGAAAGAATTTCAATGAACCTTGGTGGGTATAACTATAGGCTAATCTGAATAGTGATGAACACGCGCTATCTAGAATGTTCTGCATTAGGATGATTTGAGCAGATTCTATAATATTCAAAAACAATCTGAATACTTAACTGTAAGAAATGTGTAGGAATTTGTTAAATACCAAAGACCCAGCACGCATGCAATGGGCTGAATTATTCCACTAATTGAGTTACTTGGTATGTGGGAAACAGTTGGTGAAGGAGATGAAGTGCTGGCCCTTCCAGCTGGAGCTGACTTGCCCGGTTTGTGGTGGCAGGACCTTTGTGTTGCCATTAGGTGCTAAAAATGGTTATTGTAGCCCACAATTTGTAGGAAAAAAATTAAGACTGGGTTTGGAGATGCTAGAATCTTGATTGAAATAGTGCTGGTTGATCTCGCTGGTGAGGCAGCATCTGTGGTGGGAATGGACAGACGGCGTTTAGGGTTGGGACTTTTCTTCAGATAGCAGATTGGCTTGAGTTGACTGGCCCTCTTGTTGAAGAGTCTGAAGTATTTTTGTGCACAGGCAGCTTTCACAGCCGAAATGGCCAGCCCTGTTGGTGGTTGGGATGATGTTGAGCCTAATACTTAAAGCATTGAGAAATTGTAATTTAAACAATACTGTTTACACAGCCTTTACTGTCTGGCAGTTGCCATGTTTTTGATTCAATCTGAAACTCCAATGTTCAGAAAAAATATTTTATTACTTTAAAGATAGCAATATTGAAATTGTAGCATAAATTCAAGATATCATTTTATATGGTGTATTTGGCCAGATGATTAGGCTTCTGGAGCCTAGCAATAGGTTTTGGAACAAAGTGATTCGATCCAACTTGATCTGTACCTACCTGTACTTTGACTTGTCAACAAATGCACCAGCTGCATGACTGATATTTCCACAAATTAACTCTGTTAGCTTGAGTTCCATAAGCTGTAACACGGTGAGCCTGGAGTAAAATGAGCACGTGTCATGTGGTCCACAGGGGTTGTGGGAAATAATGTGTCATGTTATCCTGGCCTTCTTCCTACAACTTGTTTATTCACACCTTGTATGCAGATTCTGAGGCATAAAGCATGATTAGCAAGGCTGGTTTTATTTGCACATGGAATAGAGTGGTATGATCATGTGCAAGCAGATGAGATCAGTTCAACTAGGCATCATGTTCAGCACAAACATTGTGGGCCAAAGGGCCTGTTCCTCTGCTGTTCTATGTTCTATATTTACACCCAATTCAGCCCATCGTGGTCTAGTTCTGCAGTTCCTTCCTGCTTTTATGGGTCGCTCCCCATCTGGCAGATTCATGTATGGGGTCGGATCAGCAGTAGGCCCTTTGAACCTGAGAAACAACCTGACACCGCAGTGCTGATGTAAGCCTCCATATCCCCATCTACAGAGTCTGCATGAATTTATTATTTCATTCACAATGTTCCTCCTAAGCGAACAGGTCGCCATTGCTCAACTTTGACACATTGAGTTTGGAAGTAACATACAGTTCTGAACCCTTGGATCCTTGGTTATATTTTGCAGCCATTTACCAATACAGTGTTGACTTGATGGCAGCTCTGCCCTTTGGGTTTTGTTTGCCAATCTCACATATTGACATTCCCTAGTTGATGAAGGAACTTCCTGTTTTATATCCACATGTTCCTTTCCTCGTAACACCTCAAGATTGGCCCACCAAAAGCTAGGCTACCGTGCAACTCACCTCTACCCCATTGAGGACGTTGGACTTTGTCTCTGGAGCTGCTGCACTATGACGTTGAGAACGATATTCTGCGCTCTGTATCTTCCCATTTGTTCTATCTATTGTACTTTAGTTTGAGTTGATTGTATTTATGTGTAGTATATCTGATCTTTTTGGATAGCATGTAAAACAAAACTTTGCACTCTACCTCAGTACACATGATAATAAACCTAAAAAATATATACATGAAATATGATCAGCCAGTTTAAGAAATTCAACTGATTAAAGATGGAGAGGTTTAAAGTGAAGTTGAATGGAGTCGCAGTTTTACCTGATCAGCAATCTAAAAGGTGCAGTATTTTGGAGTTTTCTTTTCCTATCAGTTGCTGTGTTGTAAATTTAAATTAGTGTCTTTTTTTGTTTAACCAGGCGAGCCCATCTGCGACTTTGCTTGGGACGTTTGAAAGAATTGGTACCAGTGGGAGCAGAGAGTACAAGGCATACCACACTCAGTTTACTTATGAAGGCCAAGTTACATATCAAGGTAAGCAGGAGGCAGAAACTCTGTACCATCATTAGCTCTGCAGAAAAACTTGGCTAATTCACCATTGGCCTTTAGCGTGTTAAATATAACATCTCATAAAACTTCATTGCAATCAGATATGTTTTTAGCAACTAAAGTCAAGGTTTCTTGGACTTTTACATATCCTTTATCCTCAAGACAACAGTCAAAATTGGTTCCAAAGGCATTTATTGCATGGTATACTTCCTCCAGCTCTTATTGAATTGTGGACCATATCACGGCACTTTTTCAGTGCTACTCCAGTACATGTTTGCAGTGAATATTGACGAGAGATATCTCGAAGTCTTTGCCTTGCCACCATCATTTAAATTTTGATTTGTGAAGATCAAGTAGAAATCCTGTATTTCACCACCAATGGAGTGAAAGTACACCTTAAGGTACCACTAGCTGACATGAATGGATCCTTGTAACACTTGAAGTTGGGATATTTATCTGAGCATGTCTTCATTTCATGTTCTTTTAACAGACACCTGACTTGTCAGCGAATGTAAGAAATATTTTAGTTTCCAAATAGATGACTTATCAATGCTTCACTATCTCCACTTTGTCTCCAACCTATAACAAAATTTAATTTTGTTCTTGCCACCCTTTCTCTTTCAAACTAAATGATGCTCAATGTCTAACGATTCCTTGTTCTGATAAAACTCACCAACCTGGAATGTCCTCTGTTTCTCTCTTCCCTGATTAGCTATTTCCAGTATTTGGCTTTTTATTTCTGATTCCCAGGACGTGTGGGTTTTTTTCTTTTGCCCTTCAGTTATTTGTGTTTCCTTCTAGACACTTGAAGAAGGTGACAGGAGGGCTCTTCATCAGATAGATCAGCTACAGCGAGAGCAACGTCACCTAAAACGGCAGCTGGAACTGCTTAACATTGAGAGGATGCGAACGGATAGCATAGGATCAACGGTTTCTTCCGAGAGATCAGACTCTGATCAAGGTAATATCTAAAGCCAGAGCAAACATTCACTGCAAGATCACGTGCTTCTTCCAATGAGTTTGTTTGTACAGTGTTTAGTTTAGAGATGCAGTGTGGGAACAGGCCCTTCGAGATACCGAGTGCGCACCGACCAACATTCACCCATTTGCCGGTCAGGGTATGTGGAATGCAATATGGGATGCTGGGTCTGGATGGTCAGTTATGATCATATTGAAAAGCAGAACAGGCTTATAGAGTCACATGGCCTTGTGCCCAGTTGTGTTTTTGGGTTGTGCTAATTGGGCTGTAGTATCCTACTTTTGGTCTCTCTTTTAAATATTGGAGTTACATTGTTATTTTCTAATCTCATGAAACATTTCCTGAATCTAGGGAATGTTGGTAATATAAGAACTGTACCACTTGGTTATGGTGAATGATGATGATAACACTGTGAGATGGGACTGTGTCTGGGGGCTGGGGGTGTGGTCAGATCATTTCACTGCGTACATTCGATAATCATTGTCATGTTAAACCATAAATTTCCTGTAAATTAAAGGATATTGTAAAAATAAGTAGCAGTGTTCTACAAAGTTTAAAAAAAAAAACACAAAGGTTTATTTCAACAATATAAACTTGCAGTTAAATAGATGGAATGGGAATATAAAATGATTAACAAAGTGCAAAGCTCTCACTACTTCTGGTGATCTTTTGTTTTCTCCTGCAGAAGACATTGATGTGGATGTGGAAAGCACTGAGGGCATGGCGAGAGAACTGGATTGGAGCAATAGTGGTGTGAGTGACTCTGACGAGCAGATCAGTGTGAAGAGCAGCGGCAGTGACGAAGGATACTTCAGCACGGGCATCATGCGAATGAAATTGCTCCCAACCCCTCACAAAACTCTTGCCCGCCTATAAAGGAATCCAGTCCCATCGGATAGTACTTTCATATGATGAGTTACTACTCTGTGGTTGGACTTAGTATTCTGTAGCACAACATGTATTTTTCTCTCTTATTCATCATGCTTATTGCTTCCTGGTACTTCAGATTTGCCGTGAAGGACCTACCGATCACTTTAAGAAAGTAAGGGAGGTTTGGAGAGGGATGGAGTGTGTTTTACTCTGAAGGCACATTGTTGTTTGCTGGTCTAGCTTTTATAAGTACTCATCCCTGCCTCTCAAACTGTAGCATCTCCCTCTCCACCAGCACTATATTTTGATTCACTTACAAATCCTTGGATCAGGAAGAGAACAATCCAATAGCCTGCAAACATATTTTGCCCAAGGGCACTGAGTAATAATGCAGTCTGTTGTTTATGTATGATCGTATTTTCAAGTTTGTGGTCTGAGGGCTTCCTTTGTGATTTTCACAAATTGAACATTACTCCCTAGAGCAAACATGCGTCCACTAGTATATGTCTTAATTACTATATCAGTAATGGGTAAACTTCAATTTGATTGTTTTCATTAGATATTCCACCTTCCTGGCACCATATTGCCCAATCATTTGGTACTGGATGCACTCCACGCCTTCACACCTGCTTCAGCTAGCCCCTGAGGATTATTCTAAAAATTGGAACTGGATATTTAGCCGTCAATTTTGATTGCACGTTTCAGGTAATTTGTTTGAATTCACTGAGCATTCTCGCCCAAAAGCAAAATGCTGGTGTTGCTGGGAATACGCAGCAGGTCTGGTGGCATCTTTGGTGACGTAAACAATGTCGCTCGGCTCATTCTGCCATGAACCCTGGAATATTCCCAGCACCTGCAGCATTTTGCATTTGAACTTTTCATGGGTCACCTGTGTTATAAAATAGATTCAAGTCCAAAGCATGGGTCTTGAAAATAATGCTGCAGTTAAATTCTATGGTCACTATAAATCTTATACATTTAATTTGAAGTTGATTCTCAGACACAATGTTTTGTTTTGTCGTCTGAATAAGTGTGACAGTTTGAGGTCTGTTTTGTCCTCCAGTATTGTTGTAGGAAGCCATGGTCTAAGTGGCTCATGTTGAATTTCACTGGAGTCACTTGTCTTTCTATATCGTGAAATAATCTTAAGGGTGTGGAGTATAAACAGCAAAGGATGTTGGTCCCTGCTTGCTTTTTTTAAGTTTCTGATAAGCAGTCTTGAATCATCAGCCTTGTGCTGACATTTCTTTCAAATAACATCAGTCTTGACCTGTTTCCAACCCTGCCACCGTGCTGGAGAGGTAATAGCAGCATGTTAGAACAGTCCATCGTGTTCTCATTCAGTGAGTTAATGTAGGCCAGCACACGCACCTGATGGTGGCCACAGATTGGTTCCTTCAATAGTGTAAACATCAAGCACTTCCATTTGTCTTAAACTTGAGGCATTCTTGTTTTTCTTTAACACTTTTCATAGCTTGTTTTAATTTACTTATTTGTTATTGTTATATATTTGGATTGTCTTACCTGGCCCACGTGTACTATGAAATATTTGCCCCAACCCGTAATTGTTTGGGAATGATGCGTTTTCTACATGTTCAGTTCCTCAATAAGAAATCTAATCCTTTGCTTACTACTCAGTGGGGGGCCGGTGAAAGGCCATCTGACAACGACCTGTTCATGCATTACTGAAATTGTGTGTTTTTATCTTTTTGCGCTCCTGTCCATTGCAGTTCTAGTGCAGTTTCTGGCCATTAAGGCAAAATAAGCTCTAAGTTAAAAAATGAAAATAATTTGGTACAAAGGTTTGGTGTAGTTTTGAAGACACCTTGCCCTTTCTCACACCGAAGACGAGGCAGTAATTTTACTTAGTGGCAGGCCACTTTTACCCTCGTGTTGCCAATGGCAACAGTTCAATAATGAACACTTCGACTTGCACAAGTACAAATAGGTGTCTCTGACACCATCTGCTCATAGCAACCAGCAAACATCTGTTACAGCTATGAATTCGTGATTCACACTTCAGCCTGTATCAGGAAATCACTTTACTGAACTATAAATCAGTCAAGGAAGGCAGCTGAACAAAGTGTCTTGACTATAACTCTGTAACCTTAGTTGGATCTCCATAGGAATGGTACCAGTGTCATTTCATACCCTCGTGTCTCTGAAGTGTTGGGTCTGGTGCTGGATGTGAGGCTTGTCTGTATTGGGCGAGGGCTGCACATACAAGGCCAAACTCACTGGGAGAAATGCTGCCTCCGAGAGGTGGTCATAGATGTACGTGGAGTTGTGGCTGCAGTGAAACTGTAGCTGTAGCGAAGCCTGCCGGGTGTTTTAGTGATCGTCCCCGCACCCTGTTTACAATAACTTTTCGCAATTAGAGAATACACACCAATGTTAGTGAGTTGCACCTTATTTGTAGAGCTTGTTCACTTTCCAACACCTCTCCTAACTCTCCCAATCTGTCTTCCCCTGGTTTTATCCACCCACCTGCTTTATCCGATCACCACACAAATTAATTTTACCTGCAAAGTGTTTCTTCAATCAAAGAATGGTCCCGACCTGAAACACCATCTATCCTTTTTCTCCAGAGATGCTACCTGACCCGCTCAGTTACTCCACACTTTGTGTCTATCTTTGGTATAAATCAGCATCTTCAGTTCTTTGTTCCTAATTTTACCTGCACTAGTACCTGAAGATGCCAGCACTGATTGTAAGTGTACCGCCATCCCCAGCAGTGTCAGTCTTGCTCACACACGCACAGCTGTAGCTCAATGAATTGCACCTTCACAGTTCCACTGCACAAGTTAGTGAGGAGAGCCATGTGACTTGCGCAAAAACTCAGTCCAGAGGTGCGTTTGCTGTTGGCATCTGTATAAATGTAATTTGTAGACTGAAAATTGGTACTCTGTCATGCATAATGAATGCTGAGCATTCTGTACATTGTATCAATATGTCAAGCTTTGTTTAGGAATTCTTATCTTACTTCTCGTTGTTCTAGAGTGAGTGTGATTTCTCATTGTGTGTAGAATGCACCAGCCCTTCTACATTTGCACTAATCTTCCTCACTAACTATCGGTATGCATGGATTTTCTTTTACAAGGAATTGTATCATTTTCTCAATTTTATTGTTGATTAACAAGACAAAATTTAAACGAACGATCAAAAGTGCTTCTTTATACAGTTGTTACTGGGCTTATCGGCACTGATGTGCCACATGACAAGTTTGTGCCGAGAGCACTAGTTCAATGTACAACACCGCTTCTCAAGGTGCAAACACATGTTCAAAGACCAGGCATAATCTTTAGTTGTGAGGCTGGGTGCTAAGAATACCCAGTGTGTTCCACCTCCCTCCCTGGTGAGAAGGTCATGCCATGAGATGTGACTACAACCACATAATACATTTTCAATATTCTCAACCAAAATGCAGTATAAATAAAGTTGCAGTGTCGGTAAGCCTGTTAATAAATGTGAAGTGGAACAATGCCTTGTTGCTCCAAATTGTATTTACTAAGTCATTGGAGTGTGATTCTTGTCCCTCACCAAAGTATGATTTCATCTGTAGTGCAAATGAGAGGGGAGAGGGGGGGGGGAGTTATAAAGCCTGCCTGCCTTGTTTCTGAATTGAGCACTTTTGAAAATGCAGTACCCACACCTTGGAGTATTGTTTGTGAGGAATATCTTGGACATGCATCATGAAATGAGCAAGGTGAAATTGTGCCTTCTCACCTCTGCACGCTGTCCTCCAGATTTAATCTGAGCTTTTGTGTTTGTCCGTCTGTCTTTTTAACACTGACTGTACCTGATAAAGAGCTGGTTTTTGCTTAGGGAGACAGTAACATGGTTGCGTTACTACCAAATGTTGTCTGTGATTGTGGAGCTTTACCAGTTTTAGTAGGCTAAAAAAGCCTTACATAGTGTAGCTATTGTGCAGTCTGGGGCGCAGCCTTTCATAATCCGTTTCTGTTTTTGGCACTTGTATTGTGAATGTTCTAATCGGTGTTCCATAGTGTGCATCAGGTGGTAGGCAGGAGACGGCAACTTAAAGAGGACAAACATGCAAACATTCCCCCATTTTAAATGTCCATGTCGGATTGCAATATAGAAGCTGCCCCTGTAATCACAACTAGCTGTCCGTGATGGTGTGTAATTTGGTGACAAATACCCTGCAACAATGGTGATTGGTAGCAGCTCCACATGGACTTCATCTAGCAATAAAACTTTCTAAAACTTTGTGGGGCCTTGTTCCCGTAACATTTGCAGTTGACATGCTCAGAATTACATTCTTTAAATGTACTTGTAAAGCAACCCTTGGTGCTGGAGAGTGTTTGTATGGACTGGTGTTCTGCTTTAGCACAAGCAAACTGGAGAGGAATAGATTAGTGGCACTGGAAATATTAACTTCCTCCAGACACTATTAGCACAGACACAGTTTACTTGCTTGCTTCTAATGTGTTTATTTTAGATATTTCCTTCTATTATATGCCTGACAATTTGGTAAACTATGAATAATTTCAACGTTGCCTTTGGTTTGGCGATTAAACAGTTCCTTCAGCTATTCAATGCCTGTTCATTTGAAGAATCATCATGGTCGTGTGCAGGACCGGTAAAATTAAGGATGTACAAGGCAGATGTGTGCTTTCATTTTAAAAGATGAGTAGATTGACTTAGAATTTTGACATTTCGTATCATGAACCCCCTGAATGGGAAGATTTTCTCCATATCCAGCAGTGTCTCTGTCTGACCAAAGGAATTTCTATTGGCCTGGTCCTAACTATATGTAGCCGATGATAGACTCAAGAAGCTGGAGTAACTCAGCGGTTCAGGCAGCATCTGTGGAGAACATGGATAGGTGACGTTTCACAGAGTGCTGGAGTAACTCAGCGGTTCAGGCAGCATCTGTGGAGAACATGGATAGGTGATGTTTCACAGAGTGCTGGAGTAACTCAGCAGTTCAGGCAGCATCTGTGGAGAACATGGATAGGTGACGTTTCGCAGAGTGCTGGAGTAACTCAGCGGTTCAGGCAGCATCTGTGGAGAACATGGATAGGTGACGTTTCAGGTAGTGAGCCTACTTTCCTCACTGTTGGAGCGTCATCCACTCTCAACATTGGCTCTTTAGCTGAGCCATAGAAAAGAACGATGCCAAATAAAGTTCTGGGTTCTCTCAGCGGTTGGGCACCCTCTGTGGAGGGAGTGAACAGGCGGCACTTTAGGTGGGCTGACGAAGGACATGGGCTTTAAAAAACAAAACAAAAAACTATGAAGAAGGGTCTCTGCCCAAAACTTCATTTATTCATTCCTTGCACAAATGCTGCCTCGCCTGCTGAGTTATTCCAGCACTTTGTTTTGATCAAGATTCCTTTTTGTGTGTGTGTGTGGCAAACTGGTTGAATGTCCCTTCAGTGACACCCTCTTTGGCCATCGCTTGATTGGATTAAACCATCCACTTGGGGCCCAGTGGAAATGGGGGAGGACACAATTCCTTATTTTACATATGCTGATTATGGCAAATACCTTATCCTCTGTCAAGACCATACAGTGGTTCTTATTCCAGGCAGAACATGTTTCGGGCAACTGTATGTTAGACATGTTTCTGTGTATGTACACTTAATGTATTGTTCAACTGTTGTATAAAATTAAAAACACAATTTATTTCATTATTTAATTGTCTCTGTGATTTGTTTGAAGTGATTGCATTCCACAATGACTCAGTACTCAGTAGTAAGCAACAAAAAGTAGTTCAATATATAAAAACACAATACAATGCAGACAAAAATATGCCTCTCCCAGATCCCTAGTGTAATCAAGGCAGTTTAGCCTGAAGAAGGGCCTCGACCCAAAACGTCACCCATTCCTTTACTCCAGAAATGCTGCCAATCCCACTGAGTTACTCCAGCTTCACAACCTGCACCCCCTACGACTGCGGCAGGTAAAGGCACCTGAGGTGGTGCAGTGGTTCGGACATTAACCTCCCAACGGACGTTGAATTGTAGCCATCTTTGAATCACTGGAATACAGGCCTATCTCCTAGAGGTAAGATCCCATTTGAAATGTACTTCTGCAAATTTGTACGTATAAAATGGACAGGAAATGGCGAGCTAGTGCACAGAATGATGGGCTGCATATTGAGGAACTGCCTGTTCTTCATTGCTTCCTCATCCATGGTTAACACTTGTTTTCCTGGCGGTGTAATGAGAGGCTGCAACAGAAATCCATCACCAGGGCAAGTACCTCATTACAGTCCCTCACGGGTCACTGTGCAGTTATGAAGACTACACCCACTTGTGTTGTACCTGATATTGTCATGTCAAGCACACAGTGTTTACATCCCTGTGTGTTAGTTAACACAGCCCCTGCAGTTATACTCACCAAAAGCAGCCAATTGAAATGATTTTTTGGATTTGCTTTCTTCAAGTTGTCACTCTTTGCTTTGTTAAAGTTTACCTCACTAGCCACAGAGCCACACAGCACAGAAACGGCCCTTTGGCCCACCTCGCCCATTCCCCCCCCCCCCCCCCCCCGATGAGGTTACCAAATTACTCCAACCTGCCAGTGCCGGGACCTTTCACTCCATTTACCCAAGCAACTCTTACTGATTGTACCTCTTCCTTTGGCAGCTCGTTTCATATATTCACCACCCTCAGTGTGAGAAAGTTGCCTATTGGCCCAGTTGATCATGGGAGGAATTGATCGGGTAGATGCACAGAGTCTGTTGCCCAGAGGAGGGGAATCGAGGACCAGAGGACATGGGTTCAAGGTGAAGTGGAAAAGATTTAATAGGAATCCGAGGGGTAACTTTTCACACAAAGGGTGGTGGGTGTATGGAACAAGCTGCCAGAGGAGGTAGTTGAGGCTGGGACTGAACTTTATTGCCTTCCATCACAGTGAGGAATGTTGATTCCACTGTGATGGATGTTCATGTTAAAGTCTATTGTCTATTGTGTTCTTTACTTGTATGGCTGTATGGTAACTCAAATATCACCGTACGTACCATAGTTGGTGCATGTGACAATAAATGTGAACTTGAACTTCACTAACCCAACGTTTAAGAAACAGTTACACAGGTACATGGATAGGACAAGTTTGGAGGGATATGGACCAAGCACATGCAGGTGGGACTAGGGTAGCTGGGACATGTTGGCTGGTGTGGGCAAGTTGGGCTGAACACTGTTCCACATTGTATGACTCTATGACAAATGTGCTGCCACAAGACCAGTACTTGAATTTTGCATAATAATCTTATGCAAAGGCCTTCTGAAAATCTAAATATGCCACACTAAATGATTCCCATATCCATTCTAATTCCCGTATTTGTCAAAAATGATTTTTCTTTTCATAAATCCACGATGGTTCTGTCTAATCCTACTATTAATAACAAGGTGCCTGTTCCCGCGACAGATTCTCACTGGCTGCTTGCTTTTCTGTCCACGTCAGGAAGTGCAGGTAGTAGATTTATTGATTCATAGATTATCCCTGCAGTAGGTGGGTGAGGATGAGCTGATGAAATGCACATGGCAAAATGGAATTGGCATAGATAGAGTGGATGTTTCCACCAGTGGGAGAGTCTAGGACCAGAGGGCACAGCCTTGGAATAAAATAACATACCTTTAGAAGGGAGATGAGAGGAATTTCTTTAGCCAGAGGGTGGTGAATCTGTGGAATTCATTGCAACAGACAGCAGTGGAGGCCAAGTCATTGGGTATTTTTAATGCCAATATTGACAGGTTTTAGGTTAGTAAGGGTGTCAAAGGTTACGAGGAGAAGGCAGGAGAATGGGGTTGAGAGGGAAAGATAAATCGGCCATGATCGAATGGCGGAGATTTGATGGGGCAGATGGCCTAATTCTGTTGCTACGTCTTATGATTTTATGGTTTTCTAGATGGTCAGCATGGAGATAGTGGGTTGAAGGGCCTGTGTCCATGATATGTAAATATATCACCTGTCAAAACACGTTCTCATCGTTTCTTTCATTTTGCCAGTATTATTTTTGCTAATGTTGATTTATTTCGGCTTCTCATTCTCTTTAAACACGTTCTTAATCTGGAATCCCTTTGGCTCTTTTCACGGAAGATAACACAATATTTGTTTAATCTATGAGCTAGTTCTTCCCTGGTATAATTTGTCCTGCATCTTCCACAGGGGTTGCTCTAAACACAGGATCTCACACTGGATGTTTTGTGCCCACAATTCATTAGAGCTTGTGTTCACCAAATTTATATTGCCAGATTCTTTGTCTTTGTGCAAATTCATTTATCATTTGTATGGAATATCTTAGATAACGCAAGGGCTCCCCAAATTTTCTCGGTCACTGAAGTACTTTTGAAATCCAGTTTCCAGGGTAGGAAATGTAAAAGTCAGGTTGAACACACCAAACTCTGCAAAAATGGCCAGGCCGACAGACAGACAATGATTGAAAGATACAGCATGGATACATAGAAACATAGAAAATAGGTGCAGGAGTAGGCCATTCGGCCCTTCGAGCCTGCACCGCCATTCAATATGATCATGGCTGATCATCCAACTCAGTATCCTGTTCCTGCCTCTCTCCATATCCCCCGATCCCTTTAGCCACAAGGGCCATATCTAACTCCCTCTTAAATATAGCCAATGAACTGGCCTCAACTACCTTCTGCGGCAGAGAATTCCAGAGATTCACCACTCTCTGTGTGATACAGGCCCTTCAGCCCACCGAGTCCACGCTGACCATTGATCACCCATTCATGTTTGTTCCGCATCCACTCCCTACACACTACAGACAATTTACAGAGGGCCACTTAACCTACAAATGCACATGTCTTTGATATGTAGGGGAAACCGAAGCACCCGGAGGAAACACGCAGTCACGAGCAGAACGTGCAAACTCCACACAGATGGCACCCGAGGTCAGGATCGAACTCTGGTCTCTGATGCTGTGAGGCAGCAGATCTACCAGCTGTCAGCATGTTGGATAAATAACGGTCAGACCAATGGGGTCTGGCCCACTCCATGAAATAATCCCTATTGCATCTGTTTCAAAGGGCAGATGTACCTCAGTGTAACATCTTGCTTGAGGCTGGGGCTGTAACAGTGCAGTTAGGACCAGATCCTGAGAAATCATGAAACAGCACTCCCTCATTTGCTCTTCTAAGAAGCTGACAATTCTTTGTTTGACATCACCTGGCGTGTAAGTTTACCAGGAAATATCGGGTGGAAACCCTAGATTGCGTGATCTCCCTCCATTCCCTGCAACGTAGACTGGGCTGGCGTGAAGGAGATTAATTTCAGTCTAAGTGTTAGTCAGACTCGTCAAACAGCAAATCAACTTGTAATTAAGTGAATATTTTGTGCCGATGAAGGCTCCTGGCATTCCTAAATGACAAGTCAATCAGGGTTGGGTCACGATTAACACGCAACCTCTCCAGAGAGCAGTCGGCTTCTCTGATGAAGCTTCTCTCCAATGTTAGAGAGAGTGGGAGCTGATGTCTTGCATGTGCCGTTTCATTTCCTTACAGAACCACCACTGTTCAAAGACACCTTCATACGTGTTGGGTGCACTTTGTATACAGGCCGTTTCTCATTGTCTACTCTCATCCAGCTTGTTCATTTATATATATATATATATATATATATACACACACACACACACACACACACACACACACACATATATATATATACACATATAGATATATATAGATACATACACATATATATATATATATAACATATTCTAAATAGGTTATAATTTCTGTAATATTTTTGAGACCCAAATATCACAAAAATGAAAACCTATTTAGAGTTTATATTATTATCATGTACCGAGGTACAGTAAAAAGCTTTGTTCTGCATGCTATCCAAACAGATCACATATACTATACATAAATGCAATAAAGTCAAAGTCAAGTGCAACAGGTGGAGCAAAGGGAAGAGACCAGAGTGCAGAATATAGTTCTCAGCATTGTAGTACATCTGCTTCAGAGACAAAGTGCAATGTGGTAGAAGTGAATCGGACAGTACCCTATCTCATGGAAACACCATTCAGAAGCCTGATAACGGAGGTGAAGAAGCTGTTCCTGGGTCTGGTGGTGCGCGCTAGCAAGCTTCTGTACCTTCTGTCGGACAGGAGCGGGAGAAGAAAGAATCGGACAAGTTTTGTTGGCTGCTATTCACAATGGTGGGGAGTGTGGTCTGTGTGGGACTGGGCTACATCTACAATGGTGGGGAGTGTGGTCTGTGTGATGGACTGGGCTACATCTACAATGGTGGGGAGTGTGGAGTGTGTGGGACTGGGTCTACATCTACAATGGTGGGGAGTGTGTGGTCTGTATGATGGACTGGGCTACATCTACAATGGTGGGGAGTGTGGTGTGTGTGGGACTGGGCTACATCTACAATGGTGGGGAGTGTGTGGGACTGGGCTACATCTACAATGGTGGGGAGTGTGGTCTGTGTTGGACAGGGCTACATCTACAATGGTGGGGAGTGTGGTCTGTGTGATGGACTGGGCTACATCTACAATGGTGGGGAGTGTGGTCTGTGTGATGGACTGGGCTACATCTATTACTCTCGGCAGAGCTGTTGCCAAATCAATCTGTGATGCAACTATTCGCTTTCTATGGCGCATCTGCAGAAATGTTTAGTCGTCATTGGGGACATGACGAATTTCCCTGGTCTCCTGAGGAAATATTGGTGCCTTGTTGGCTGTTGCATCAATGTGGTTGGTCAACAGCAGATCGCTAGTTGTGTTAACACCAAGGAACATCACGGATTGAGAAACTTGTCGCAGATTTGTTACTGGAACAAGAAACAAGTTAAAGACTGAAAACAGTAATATTAGGTTTATTGAAAATCCCCCAAAAATCTGCAGCCACTGGAAGATTCTAATGATGAACCTTGGACTTGAAACATTGCCTGTTCTTTTTCCACAGATGCTGCCTGATTTGCTGATCTTTTCCAGTCAATAAATTTGTACCAAAAATTAACAAAACAGGACCACACTTCAATAATTTTCCCTTTGAGAATAGGGAAGATTCAAACAAGAGGACATGATTTCAGAATTAAGGGACAGAAGTTTAGGGGTAATATGAGGGGGAACTTCTTTACTCAGAGAGTGGTAGCGGTGTGGAATGAGCTTCCAGTGGAAGTGGTGGAGGCTGGTTCGTTGGTATCATTTAAAAATAAATTGGATAGGCATATGGATGAGAAGGGAATGGAGGGTTATGGTATGTGTGCAGGCAGGTGGGACTAAGGGGAAAAAAAGTTGTTCGGCACGGACTTGTAGGGTCGAGATGGCCTGTTTCCGTGCTGTAATTGTTATATGGTTATTGCTTCAGCAGTCTGGGCATCGTCAGATGTGTAGGAAACCAAAGCTCTGGTTAAAGGCAATGAATATTTCAAACAGCCTACTAGTCACATGCTCTATTACATGTGTATAAGTGTACACAACTCCAACATGCCCTAAGCATCTTGCAGTTAGTTAAGTATCTGGGACTGCACGGGCAAATGCAGGAAGCGATTTGATTCCATCAATATTTCATGGCCACCTGTGTTTGATGGCGTTGTTGGAGGAGCATCAATTAAAAAATCCAATATAGAGGCAAGTGAGAAGAGCGATATTTACCAAGATACAAGAAAGTACAGATGGTGGAATTTGCAAATGTCACACATGCAGGAACAACTGATGCAGATGTTCGAGTAGTGTTCAGTGATAGTTTGTTGACACATGTACCAAGGTACAGTGACATCCTTTTTTGCTTATAGTTCAGTGCATGTATTACTGTTCATGAGCACATCTTAGATATAGTACCAGTGTACAGAAATAGTACACTGAGGTTGTCCAGTCGCCAGGTTTGATATCATTGGAAGTTCAGGGTTTGACTCTTGGGTGGACCAGTCACTGAGATGTATGTTCTGTGTGTGTGTGTGTGTGTGTGTGTGTGTGTGTGTGTGCGCGCACACACGTGCGTGTGTCCGTGCATATGTGTGTGTGTGTGCATGCATTCGTGTGTGTGCATGTGGGTGTACATGTGTGTCTACAGGGATGTTAGCTATGCACTCGTTTAGTTTTCCACTAAATGATGGCCCATGGTACATGAGTCATGGTGCAGGTATTGTGTTGATCACTAGATGTGGTTTCAAACACGTAATAATGGTAACAATTAAATATTTACAGCATAAAATCTTTTGACTCATGGGGTTAATGGTTCATGAAAGGGGTGGAGAATGAGTATTGGTTCAGGACCACGGGAGGCAGACTGGGGAAGGGGTCAGGGAACTTGTTTCTGTGTGGCTGCCGGTAGTTTTGAAACATGCTTTGCACGAGCCTTGATGAGTGGTGAGGCCCATTTGGTGAAAGTGGACACTGAAGCCCAAATGGGTCAGCGGTGGAGGGAGAGAATGACCATACTGTGGATGCCCAAGTCCTGGGTTTGAATCCTCTTCAGGCACACCAGTTGGATGGATCTACCTAGACATCACTCACTCCTCTGTCGTGTGAAGCAGGTGCTTCAGCCCACTGAGTCATGCCAGCCCTCAACCACCCACTTGCACTAATCCTGCATTAATCCCCAAGGGCGGATCTGATGCCGCTGTAGCTGGTACTTCCTCCTGGAAGCCCAATCCAAGAATGCAAGGTAGACACAAAAAGCTGGAGTAACTCAGCGGGACAGGCAGCATCTCTGGAGAGAAAGAATGGTTGACGTTTTGGGTCGAGATCCTTCTTCAGTCTGATTTAAACCAACAACTGCAGTTCTTTCCTATACAATCTTAAGAGCGCCCTGTACTTCCAACTCATTACCTCCCTTGCACGTCCCAACCACTCCCCACAACACGGCCCGCAAACAAGCCGTCTTGTCCCTGATGAAGTGAGTCAGGGTGATCTGGGCATTGGCCTGTTTATCTGAATCACTGAATCGGGTTGACAATCTCCGAAGGGGTTGCGATGTATTACTCACCCACACCTCCCAGTGAACGGTTGGTTCACCACAGAACATGGGACAGTACAGCACTGGAACAGGCCCATCGGTCCACAATAAACACTGGACATGAGGCCAAGGTCATCACCTGTCTAACTGCACATAACCCCTAGTGTGTGTGTCTGTGTGTGTCTGTCTGTGTGTGTGTGTGTGTGTGTCTCTGTGTGTGTGTGTGTGTGTGTACGTGTGAGTGAGTGTACGTGTGAGTGAGTGTACGTGTGTACGTGTGAGTGAGTGTACGTACACGCACGTTTTAAACGCCATTAACCTATCTGCTTCAGCCGCCTCCCTGGTGTGTTCCAGGCACTCGCCAGCCTCTATGAAGAGCTTGCTCACACATCTGTGTGAAACTCTTCCCCTCTCACCCTTCCCTTTCATGCAGGGCAGGTTGTGGAGCAGATGGATCTACTAGTGCAGGTACATCACTCCCTGAAAGTGCTTTCACAAGAAGGATTTCAGCACATTGGCCTTCATCAGTCTGAGTATTGAATATAGATGTTGGGAGGTAGCACAAGACATTGCTCAGGCCACATTTACAGTATTCTGTTCTGTTTTGGTCTTCCTGTTGTAGGAAAGCTGTTATTAATGGGGCGAGCAGAGCTGACCCCAATACTCCAAATGTGTATTTTATTTTACACATATAATATAAGGTATATATTTGAATGCGTTGCAGCCTGCTATTGTATTGTAGAGTAGCTTGTGGATTAGTTTGTCTTCTGGTATCACCTGTAGCAGCTCCTCTGTCCCATCAGATGTGGAAATAGTTTAATTCCCAGCACAGTGACCCAAATATCAGTAACAATGTCATCACTGACAGACCATTTCCCAATCCCCAGTGTGGGCCCTGCTAGAACGTTACCCAACGGGGAAGTTGTGACAAGCAGGCAAGCAGCAACAGGAAAGAGTTTGTGTATTGTGAGCGTGCAGTTTGCAGCCTGACAACACTGACGGTCGGTCCCAGCTGCATAACCACACGCAGGAAACACGTCAGTCTGGCTGGTCAGATATCTGCTGTCTCATGGAGTTTGTCTCTTCCCCCCCCCCCTTCCCCTCAGACCACAGGCTTGAGATTTCCCAAAATCCCACAGGCGGTCAAGAATGTCCCGAACCAGAACAATGACATTGCTGCCAGCAGCAAGAAGGGTTTCGGCCCGAAACATTGCCTATTTCCTTCCCTCCATAGATGCTGCTGCTGCACCCGCTGAGTTTCTCCAGCACTTTTGTGAACCAGCCGTGTAAACATGGTGCTCTGTACACAGGAGTGACCCACATGTAGTCCAGTGTAGTGGGTGGAGGTTCTTGTTGAGGTGGGAGTGGACATGCGCCATCACCCTGGGCATCGGTCAGTCTCGGCGCTGCAGCGCTGGCTGGAGATGTGTTGCCACGATTGACTCTGAACACTGTGGTGTGTGTGTGTGTTACACACCTCCCCCCCCCCCCCCCCCCCCCCCCCCCCCCCCCCCCCCCACCTTCCAGTGGGTAAATGCCAGCCAGGGTCCTATACTGACCCCGACACCGACCCCTACCACCCCCAACACTGACCCCTATGACCCCCAACACTGACCCCTATCACCCCCCACATTGACGCTACGACCCTGAACACTGACCCCTATGACCCCTACACTGACCCTCGCCAGGACCACGGGCCTTTATGACCAAGGTAAGACTCAATATTTTTAATAACTGGAGGTTTGGAAGGGTCAAGACACAGCAGGATCACGGTGAATGTGAACAACCTCCATGGTCATTAGTTACACACCAGTCCTTGCAGTCTTGAGCTTGTGTGTGATTGAGATCATGTATACCATAGTGTCCAAAA